>NC_142526.1:31735171-31752671 GCF_964205215.1 Stylophora pistillata
CTGTGATTGTTAAACAAATTCTCCCTGCCAGTACCAAAGGGAATGTATCATAGAGAATAGTTTGGAGAATGTGGATGCTAATGTTTAAGTACATCTTCTGCTTCAAGAATTAGAAGTAAAACCCTGCTATGTAGACAATAGATTTCTATGATTTGGTCCATTCTACCTTTCTTTTTTTTTTTTTTTTAATGATATATATATTTATCTATTATATGTCTTTAAAATTACTTCTCCTTTTGATAGGAATACACGGGGCAGGAGGAACAAACTGTTACGATGTTGCAACAACAACAACAACAACAGCAACCAAAACAGACGACTACCAATCAAACAAATACATCGCAAGAAACTCCAGGTTCCCCCAGCGCCAAGAAGAGCTCTGTTTGTTCAACACTGTAAGCCACTCGAAGGGAGAAATCCTTATGTAGTTTATTTGTGTTTATTCAGTCGGTGTAAGTTCTGACTAATTGTAGTTTTTTTGTTAATAAATAATTGCCACGCGAAGAATTTTCTTTTTTAAAAAAAATATTTCGTGGATAGTCGCGAAAATGCAGTGATTGAGATAGGAGAGAGTACAGTCGCTGGAATAACGTGATCGTCTTTCTTAAGAGGGCTGTGTCCGGTAACCGTAATTCTCGTTTCAAGAACCTGAGAGAAAGTTATCACGAGCCACATGTGACTCTGCATTTGGCTTCCCTTCAGGGAAATGAGTGCGCGCTGATGCCCCTCTCGGTAGGATCGACTACGTACCTAAGAAAACGGTAGAAATCCAACCATTACGTTCCCTCAACCGGATAATCTGACTACGCGTTCAAATAGTGAGACTCTTTTCAAACGAAAAAAAACAACCTAGCAAGAGATAGAAGTACGCACGAACTCGCGAAAAGGGACTTTGAGGAAGTCTGATCAGTAGCAGCCGTTTACCTTTTCATTAATCTATACTTTTATATCATTAACTAAGTTATCCATGGCTCCAAACATGTCACAGCTGATGCATGCGCCGAATCGGATAACTGCCTCTTCTTACATAAACAGTAAATGGTTATAAGGGAACCTAGACGAGACATTTTTCTTCGAAAATTTTTTTTTCTTACTCACACGTGTTAATATAGTTAGCGTAGCTGGTGGTTTTGTGTGCATTTTGCGGTTTCTTGCGCTCACAGCGCTCACAAAACGCCAGCTATGCAGGCGAATGTAAATAGTTTTATACTCGGTTCCGCTTGTATTTCAAGTAAACTGGTCACATATATCAACTATGCCATACCTGTACAATAGATACAGCATTCAAACTTCCACCCAGGGGCTTTCCTAGGTTGAAAATTGCAGACGGGTGTGAACAGCCTTAGTATTCAATGAACGCTAGATTAAAGATCGTTTTTAAGTTAAACAAATACAAACGATGGAGCTGAGTTGCTCTAAAGAAAACCAAAGGCTATAATAACCGATAAACTTTTGTGCTTTTTTGTAACCGAAATATATTCGTAATGCCTCTTGTTGATGTGACTTTTGTAGAAAGGAGTTCAGTTACTTTGTACGTTAAACGTTTACCATATTAGTCTTATAACATTTATTGTAATTTTTTTTAGTCATTTATGTGAATAATGTCGAGGGATCTTTTTAATGTTGAGTTGAAATCTTAGCACTTAAAACACAAACAAGTTTATATTCATCTCTCATCGGACAGTTTGCAAAACTGTGGATGCGTCAGGTTCAAGTGATTTGAGAGACCTGTTGTAGCTGGTAGAGGAAGGTATATCATTTACCTTTCAACTCTGACAAGTATTCCTCTATTCCAACACTCATTTTCTCAAATTAATGACGCAAATTTAGTGCTGCATCACGGTAACATCTGCCGGTCGATATGTTAGTCAATTCTCGTCCGCTGAATGTAATGTATGTGATTAGTGTTTGGGAATCAAAGAGTATCACTTGACAAGAGTGTCACTTCTTTTACCATGAGAGAATTTGAAGAGATTGCATATCCTGGTCTGTTGAACCATTTCTTACCAGAACTTATATCCCATGGCCATTTTCTGTTGGGCAATTGAAAATGACCAGGCTCGAAGGTAGCTTGTTATGAGGGCTCAGGGAATGGAGACAAGCTAGGGAGCGGATGAGCGGTAAATGGCGGTTTCTTAGGCTAGAGTCTGATACAGGCTAGCTAGAAGATGAAAAAAGCGAGCAGGATCTGAATGAAAAACCAAAATAAAATGCCGGATAATTTTTCAAACTAATTGGTTATATCAACGAAGTTGAAATTGTAAATTGTTCACCGTAACGAATGAAAAAAGCTGACGTTTCGAGCGTTAGCCCTTCGTCAGAGCGAATGGAGGAATTGTGAGTTGTACGTGGTTTTAAATGCAGAAAGCGGAGCTACGCCATTGGTGGGAACATGGCAACGAGAAAAACACGAATCAATTAGTGGAATGAAAAGCGTTCGTTGATACCTGTGGGATTAAGAGTGCCGATTTGAAAGATTAATTTTTGTTCAAGAGTTTTGCCACAATTCCTCCATTCGCTCCGACGAAGGGCTAACGCTCGAACGTCAACTTTTTTATTCGTTACGGTGGCCAATTTACAATTTTAACTTAGTTGATATAACCAATTATCTTGTTACCCCCACCGACGCAGCACCACAGTTTCTTTAGAAACTTTCAGCCTTTATTCATTTAACTTTTCAAACTGACCCTTTCCGTCCTTTCCTTTATTGTAACTGATGCTATAGGAAAGCGCAAGCGACTTTTGTGTAGAGACGCACATGAAGGGTGTAACGCGCACGCGCAGCTTGAGTAATGCGGCTGCCTAGGCTGCAAGCAGTTTTCATTTATTTGTTATCTTCGCATCTGTTAACGCGTGCATCAGAGCACAGGTGCCTCTAGCTCTTTCATTTCAGGATTATTTTCTGATGAGAATCAAATTAATTCTTTTGATGCTATTCTGGCTGATAATTTCTCCACACGATGCCAAGCAGTACCAAGCTGTGCGCTCTATTTTTGGACACCCAAGCCGTCAAGAATATCTTTTATAAGGCGACTGTATATAAAACACAATAGATCAAGCTGCTTTCTACCATGATAATGAAAGTCTGTGGCGATAGCTATGAAGCATATGCTCGTAAGCCTGTTTAGTTCGGCTGAGAGTTTGTAGCCTAATTTTATCTAATTGTCTTTAAATACTCCGTGTTTGAACCTAGCGAGCCGGAGTAAAGTACCTTTAGTGGTATAAACTCTTGCTGACACTAGCTCGACGTTCATTTTGTTTTCCGAACCGTTTAGCTAAAAAATGCTCGTACAACGATCTGTTGTGGTCAGCTAAGTGCATGAAGATCAACTGCGGTAATCATGAAGGCACTGGAAGGTTAAGTTATTACCCTCCCATGCAAGAGAAGTTTGCAAATGGAGTTCGACAACAGTTTAAGTCGATTTTAAAAGCGCTCCCTCTGCGATGAGCCAAGTAGAAACTATCCATCATGGTCGGCGTTCGTTCTAATTCGATTAGCCGATCGCTGCCAACTCTAAATTATCGTTTTAGTACTGGTAACAATTGAACTGCTAACTGTATCATTGGCTTATCCATCTGTGCAAACACTTGAAGACATTTAGAAAGCCGTATACGTTGTAGAGCGAAGATGGTTCGGTAGCAAACGAAGAACTTTAATTAAGGGTACAGCCTATTTTGATTCTACTAAATCAGTTCACTTTCGACAGAGAGGAAATAAACGGCAGTATAGATATTCCCTCGGTTTAAATTCCTCATACAGCTGGTACGTAACGAGAATTTGCTAAATTCAGGTATCCTAGTGGTTTCTCTTGAACTACTCGCCCATTTTGCGCGCTAAACAGATGCAGTTTCTAGGCAATAGTAGTGTATATTGATCTTTCTGCTGTTCACGGTGTCTCAACTTTGAATTTCATTAAAAAGATATGGCATTTTCCATCTTGCAGAGCCTTGTCATTTGTGCACGCAATGGCCATCTGTTTGGCCTCGTGACGGAAAGATAGATTCACATGAATATTTGTGTATCGCACACTGAGTTACACCTCTAAAAGGTTTCGGCTGCTTCAGATTTAGGTTATTCCTTTGCTAAACTACACTTAATTTCATTTTACTGACATGAACTTTTTTCCGGTGATCGACTTTTTACAGATATCGGCAAACTGAATGGACAGCAAGAGATAGTGTTATCTTTAAAGAAAGGAGTCTTTGAAAATCAAATAAATGGCTCGAAAAAGTCTTGCACCTTGGACCCATGGGATCACGTTATTGCACTGAGTAACACGTATTACCGGGTAATATTAATGTTATTTCGCAATTTCACAACTCTTCGGAGCCACCTGCAGCCTGCAACTGACCTCTTGAATATTCTTCTCAAATAAACGCTCTGACTCTTAAAAAAAAGTAACGAAATTGTGCAATTACAGGATCCACTCACTGAAGTAGGTAAAATGCCGCGGGCAAACCGTCTTACAAAATATTGTGTAAGACCTACTATTAACGTGATCAGAAGGACAACGAAATGTGCGTTTGAAGAAAAGATCATTTCGTAAATTTTTTCCGCAAGGATGAATTAGAGAGAAAATGACATTTGTAAGGAGAAACTGGGCTCATTTGAGGCGTCGCTTGCACTGAGTTAGGTTTGCAGCATTGAAAAGTTTCACCGCCGTGACAGCTCAGTCAAATAAAGGGACTTTGCATACAGATCGATAGTTATGGAATCATTATACTGCTCTTGGTCTGCAACTGGGACCAATCGCTAAGATTCCTAACTCATTTTTCACCGCAAAAATTTCAACTCCCCCAAGATTAAAATGTAAGCTTTGTCAATCAAGAGAGTGATAATTTTAATGTCCAAATTATCATAAATGATACAGACTTCCTCTTACGCAACAATTTCAGTTCTGAAGTGATCTTAAAAGCAAAAAAGAAAAAATATTCTTCTGCAAACATCACATTATTATGTTTCTCCTAAACGACATAAGCGAAATGAATGCACACAACTTAACGTCTTGCAGCATTTTTATTTTCACTTTATTCCGTTAAAATTTATCTAAAATATAGACAATATTATGTCAATAATTTGCACGAGGGCTTTTCAACAAATGACTCGTCTGTTTGACAAGCGACTAAGTGTCTTACAGCAAAAGTTACGAAATATACTTTTCAAAGTGTACTAAATATATCATTTTCTACAAATCTAACTATCAAGCTACCGACACAAGTAAGTACCGTTGAACCTAGTTGCCGTAATTGTCCATCAGCATGTTTGTGTTTGGTTTGAATTCTGTGGTTGAGCACAATGGCGTTTCAAAAATGCAAATTTTTCTACAAAAACACAAATCAGTTGAGTTTATTTCACTGTAACATCTACTTCAAAAAGCAAAAATATTTCATTTAAGTTGGGAAATATCCGAATAAAATAATTAGGGTAAGAATGGTAGAACATTATCAGCTATTTCTGTAAGAAATAATTAAACCAAAATTAAATTGGACCTTATGTGCGTACGAAACAGTCGCTAGGAGAGAACACACGTGTTGCAGCATTATATGTTAACTGCTCTCATTGTTTTGTAAATTCAGTAAACACGGACATGTTGCTTGGTTTATTTTTAACTCGAGAAAGCCATCGGGGTCAGCCACAGTAGGTCCTGGTTAAAAATGTAGTTTGAAGAGTTACCTGTGCATTAAGTACTTTAAAATAACGGAATAAATCTTCGCCTTACCGAAAGTATCGGTTCTGAAATAAAACCAGCTTCGTATAAGTTTGGTGTTGGACAGTATGTTGGTCAAAATATTGTTGATGAACTAAAAGACAATTTCGAATTCATCAGATTTTATCTATCTTCGATTGAATGTTTCGTCTCTTTTAAACGTTTCCTCAAAATGTCCGATATTAATCACCTTTGAGCTTTCCTTTAGAAGTTCTTTTCTGCAACAATATTAACAAGCTTTACCAATAATTATTTCAATATATATATCAAAGTCGCAGCTGACGATCATAGGTATTAAATCTAAAAGGCGCTTTACATACAAAATCTGAATAAATTTACATTTTAGCGATAAAAAGTTAGAAATGGCTTGAAGCGAATGGAAGGCCGGAAAAAACGTTATCATTTTTTGCTGTTGTCAAAAGTGGTTTGCACTTGTTCAATGCTTACTCTTAGAACCTCTATAATAATAAGATAAATGGTTTTTCTTTCGCCCTTTGCTTACGACTCGTAGATGACTACACCGCTTTGTGTAAACGCGAGCCAAACTGCGAGGAGAAATTAAACGATGGTTAACCAATACGAGAAAAAAAAAATAAACCGTCAAATTACTACGTTTTTTTCCTATAAATCAAGATGAAAGAAAGACGGTCTCCACAAAAAAAATTCAACAATATAATGAATTCGTATTACAAAAGAGTGTAATATCGCACACGAAAGAGTCTTTGGCACAGTGCCTTTGTTAATTTCCTGCAGGTGGAAATAGAATTCATCTCGAAAAACTCAAATTGCAATTATTTGGCAATCTGAATTTCCAAAGAGTTTTAAGCAATAACACCTGACCTGTTCGCCAAGGAAAGAAAAAGGACAAAATCACGCTTCGTCAGCCGTGATATCAGTGTTACAGTTGGCGAGTGTGATTTCTAAGGGCGAATTTTGACAGAAAATTCCGCTATTCAAGAATTAAGATACTTGATGTTGAGTTAAGTCTATTTGTTTCTACCTCCATGAAAACTGAGGATGTTTTTACGGAAACTACTTTGGAGGCAAGCAAATGACTCATTTGTGAAGACGATTCACGCGATCACATTAAAAGTTAATTTGTTCTCTTTGATATCAACGGCTAGGAATTCCCCACAAGTGCGGAGCAGAAAGGATGAATATCTTGGCAGCAATTTGTTCAACTCGCACTCTGATGTATTTTTAGTGATCGTAAAATGTTTATGGTGTCACTAGCTGTCGGTCGCAAACACGGACTAGCTTGCCAAAGACTTTCCACTAGTTGTTGATAATGGCACGAAGTCGCGTCTCCACTTGGTACACGTGGTCGTAAATTGTACGCAACAACGCCGAAAACAACAACATAAAGATTTTCTGATCCGTAAGGCTCTTCTCTTGTTAACAATTGCCATAAACAAATTCCGAGGGAATAGATGTCAGCTTTAGGAGTTGGTGGTTCTCCTTTGAGTAGTTCTGGTGCTCTATAGGCAAAGGTCCCTGTCAGGTATGAATAGGTTGGACTAGCAGGTAGATTTTCATCGCCCTCGTCCAACACTTGACTACAACCGAAATCGCCCAGTTTGCAAATGTCCTTAGAATCCACCAAAATATTGGCCGGTTTTACGTCTAAATGTGCTATGTCCTGTGCATGAATAAATTCTAAAGCCATTGTTATATGAGACGCGAATTTCATTCGTCTCTCTTCGTTGATATCCTCCTTTTCATTGTCCAAAATATTTCTTAATGTTCTTGGCCCGGCAAACTCCATGATGATAACTCTCTCCGATAAAGGACAATCTAAACTCGAGGCTGCTAGAGTCCGAACGATATGAGGATGACAAAAAGATGCTATGGAGGTCTCTGCTTGAAAGCTCTGCAACACTGCCCGAGGATTTTTAGAGTTCGTATTCATTTTCTTAACCGCTACAATTCTCCCGCGGTATTTTCCTTCGTAAACTGAGCCAAATCCTCCACTTCCGAGAAGTTTTGAGACTTGAACTAGAGCCGCTTCATCGTCAGAGAGCATTTCAATTTCCCGGACAAAGGCCTTGCATTGAGGAACCATTGTTTCCTTAGACCGACTGCGAATTAGCGAAAGGTTATCACTCGCCAGCATTTGTTAAGGGGAAATTCGCCTCGATCCAAGAGCTTTTGAATTGTTTTAAGTCAGTTTCTTGAAACGCTTGTAAGTGTGGCCTAGGCCTGGGAAGGCCAGCTTCGCAACGGTGCCTTTAAAACGAAGTCCAGCTTCTTGGCTCCAAGAGGCTCTTCCGTTGAAGTCGCCCGCAACTTCGGTGGAAATGCAAGCCACTGTCCTATTCAGCTGATGTAAAACAAGCAAACAGCTGGTTAGTGAGGTTGACATTTAAAGCGTCAGCCAATCACAGAGAGCGTTAGATAGTTTATTCTTTGTTACCCGCCAAAGAGGCGTGACTGCGAGACAGCCTTTTATTACACGCTTTCAACGCGTGCAAGCTCGCTCGATTGTCAAAGTAATTTATGCAACGGAAGCAGGGTTGAAACCAACTTCAGCTTTCCAGCGCGTCGTCGCGAAGCAGTTTTATGCCCTGAGGTTTACAGCTATTTCGCTTTGTTTCGAAGCAAAGATTTCTTATCGTACCAGCATGAACTAATGTCAATTAGGTCATAATAATAGCGGATCGTGAATTATTAAGCAGTTTCAGTCGTAATCGTTCTCCGCTTTTCCTTCGAATGGCCTTTTTTAAAATGCTCACTCGGTGTCTGTTCCGTGCTTTAAGTGGCGTGCCTCTCAACTCGAAGAGCGACCCAGCCACAATGAATGCTATTTTGTAAAGCGAGGAAAAATTAATAGACGTGTCAAAGATGGCTTTTTCAAAGTATCACACATTTATTTGTGAAAGGCTGTCAGATATCGTATTTAATGCCAGCCTCAGTGGAATTCAATAGAACTTATTCAACAAGTTATTGCATTGTTCACTCATGCGTGGAATTGAACTTTCTCACGATCTTTTGTTTTGCCGAACCTTTGATCTGATATCCGGAGAAAAACTGAGTTTCATCGTAATGAACGCGAAACATCATCGAGTGATTGAAGATCCTTTGGAGAACTGTTGAGTTTTGAGGGAAACGGTACAGCTAAAGTACCCGCAAAATCACCAGTTTTGCCTCGCAACTTGTACAAAGCACTGGTGATTTGTCGCTTAGCTGCCTGCTTTGTCTAATGTCTTCAAATGACCCTTGAAAGAAAAGTTCTTTGAACAGGTAGCATTCTCGTCGACAGCTGTTAGGCTAAACAGAAAAAAAGTTTCCCCAGATTGTTATGAGTTTCCTAGAATAACTAAAGTTAAACTTCTCACCTTCAAGTCTCTACCCATTAGCATTGAATAGCGCGCTTCGCTCGCTTGTTGACAGTGCAAGGCCTAGCCAATATGACAATCTCGTTTTGCTCTTCAATGAAACTCCTAAAGGCTCTCTCATTTCTAATGCGTAAGACAGCTGGCTTTTTAGTCGCGGTCTGTTGATTCATTCACGGAAAAGCGCCCCACAATTAATATAGTCGAACAAAAGGCTAGTTGTATGCAACAAACTTTTTCATATGTTCGACATCGGTCAGATGTTCGGATGGAATACAACGAAAAACAAAAAAAAAAAGAATAAGACGTTTCCTAGGACAATTTTTTTTTCAATAAAAGTACCTGGAAAATACCACAACATTTGCTCTGAAGTCGGCCTTTCCTACGACCTCCTCACGAAAACCTATTGCGTCAGGACCAGAACGAAAATTGCTCAATATTTGGATATTTAAACGTTATTTACAGTCATACAGGCAATACTTTCTCCTACAATTTTCTTTCGCAAATTGATCGATATCTCGGAATTGCTTTATCAAGGAACAGAATGAGAGGAGAGAGATCATTTATCTATGCAGTTATATCACGTTCGATTCTACGGAAAAGTTAGGCCACTCTTAAATTGGTGTTTAGCACGCTTTAGTAGAATATGGTTCGACATTTCTATCTCGAATCTCAAAAACGCTGTAACTTGGTTGGATTGCAGTTGCTCTGATGAATATCTTAGATCAATCTCCTCCAATGGAGGCTGGCTAGTAATCCAGTCGCTGAAGATTAGTTAATTGCGGGTGTTCTATTGTTATTAACTTACTCAGTAAATTTTTCCTGCTAAAATTGCTCAGCTCTGGGTCAATGCAAAGCGCTTTCTTTAGTTAGTAAAGAGAGACTTTAGAGAGACTTTAGACATGAAAAGAATTAACACAAAGTAGATAACAGATAACAATACACAATAATTCTAGAGAATAGGTAGTGCGCTGAGTTGGTGTCAGCTGGTTTGACTCCCCCCCCCCCCCTCCCCTTCCAGAAAAAAAAAACTACCACGATAACACGTGACATAAAGAGGCATTCAAAAGGTAAAAAAAGACGATTCATTAGTATAACAATTTAAGCATGTAGAACTCAAAGACATGAGCCCCGTTATGACTCTGTACATGTCTTCCTTGCTTAGGTATTAAAACTGGGTTTGTCACCAGGTCGGTACATTCAAAATTATTTGAAAATACAAATTAAGTTACACTGGTGGTAAAAAGCATTTCTGAGATAAGTAATAATAAAATGTTCCCGACGTTTCGGTCGCAATCACGGACCTTCTTCAGGGGAAGTGAAAGAAAAAATTTTGCGTAAAAGCGCAGATGTAAACACGTCTCTTTAAATTTAAGCAGCGTCTTCTTTATATCTGCGGTTTTGCATAAAATGTTTTCTTTCACTTCCCCCGATCATGAAGAAGGTCCGTGATTGCGACCGAAACGTCGGGAACATTTTTATTATGACTTATCTCAGAAACGCTTTTAACCACCAGTTTAACCTATGTATGTATGTGTGTAAAAAAAGAAACACGACTTGAGGAATGAGGAAAAAATATAAGATGTGCTGACGTTTAGAAGTTTCTTTATTTTTGCAAAAGTTTTGGTCATTGGTCATGAGAGTCTGCTGGATTTCCGCCGGAAGTAGCATGCGACGGTAAAATGCAAGCACCGTTAGTATAGAGCGAAACTACAACATTAAAGGTGACGATTTATTGCCCGAGCAGATCTTTTTCTTTTGCCTTTTCTTTTTTTTTTTTTTCTTCATTTTTCTTCCTGGTTTTTTGTTTTTCTTTGTTTTGTTCTTGGAATTTTTTTCCTTAAGTCGAAATATCGATACATATGATCTATTGTGTGTCAGCAAGAAACAAATCTCACCATAAAATCTTTCCTCTCTTTTTCTTCCACATTTATAAATATCTTTCTTGGATTGAAAAGTAATTCGAAATTGTTTCGAGGAAGAGATGGACAAAAGCGTTGCTTGAAAAATAATCCAAACAGTCGGGGGTGGCGTGGTCACAAAATCGTTTCCTACGTCGAAGGGGATCACGAGGAATCATACCTTTCGTTTACCAGTCCCCCTCCTTTGGTCTCAACACCCATGCTCATTTGATTGCTTTGCCCTGTTATTCTGTTTATTTGTTTCTGATTTCGTCCATGATTCAGAAAGTTTGAAATGATATTTTCCTTATGATCTTGGGTAGATAAATTTATTGTTAGAGGATATCGGTTAACGTTTGCCCTCGACGACAACTGGCTAAAAACAAGCACTCTTTCTCTCCAGCTTAGGTTGTTGTACTTTTATTCCGGTTGCTACTTCTTCGTCAAACAGTTAAAACTAGCCTGTTATACGTTATCACTTCACATCTTCAGGAAAAAATACAAATTAAAATTGTATAAACTTCATTTGTAGGGTGGCAAATGGGTTTATGCTTGACGCGTGACTTAGCCCAGAAGAAGTGTGGAATGGGATTCTAAGTTTTCCCCTTTGAATTCGTGATGCGAGAATATCGTTCAAATTGGACGTGCGCGTGAATTTTTTCTGAAATTCGTGTGTGAAACGGGATCAGTACCCTTACCCCACCACCCACCCACCACACCCACCCCTCCCCCCACTGCTACCTTCTAATGATACGTCAGGCAGGATGGAGATATTTCTTTTTTTTTATGAATAGACATGTCTCTCATTAGCTTTTATCATAACAAAATAAGGCTAGACTTAGAAAATGAAGAAGTACATATATTTGCCGAACAATCTAGATAAATCTTTGACTTCAATTTTTAAAAATGTTTTGATGAAATATCTTTATTCTAACTCTAGTCATATTGGTTTAGGCCGGGTCGATAAAGACCTCGCTTAAAGGCTCTCTGAAAGCGATTGGCATGTAAGAGGTGACAAACGAATCAACTAGAGATCAATTATTCACACCAATCAAAGTTCGGCATTTGTATTAAAACGCACCTTTTAACAAATGGTAAACACCACAGCGTACACTGTTGAGTTATGGATGCACGCGGGAGGTTGCTAAGCACGAAAGAAGCGTAAGAGTCGCTCGAGGCGATAGCCGAGAGCGACTCTAGCTTCTTGAGTGCTTAGCAAACCTCCCAAGTGCATCCATAACTCAATAGTGTACGCTGTGGTGTTTACCATTTGTTTTATAACATAACATTGATACATTGTAGCTGAAGAGTTCCCTTTTATTGCAAGCGTGCGCGGAAAAATAGTCTTTGCATTTGCTCACGTCAGCAGCGTACACCCATGGGAAAATGGGGGGACGCTAAATTGACCAATCAGAGCGCGCGCTTTACTTTGGTTATGTTATAATAAAGGGTAGGACCTACTTTTACAATGAGAGACCCTCTCAAGGTCGTTAAACAAAAAGTTAGCGTAACAGAATAGAAAATTGATACGGACACTAGAGGGAGCGAGAGCAAAAAGTTAGCGCAACAGAAGAGTAAATTCATGCGGACACCGGAAGGAGCGATAACTTACACCGTTACGTAATTATAATAATTTCAATCCCTGTCTTGATTTTAGCTTCGTACTCTCCATGATCATAAAATAAAACAAAAAGGTATTTGTCCTATCAAATTCCCAAAGTTGTAAGTTCAATGCATATTTTTTTAAATTTGAAATAGCTTCGAAGATAGGAAGTGGCCCAAAAACAAATAAAAGTACTTTATCCTTACAATTTGTAATGAAGACGAAAAGTACAAAATATTATATCTTTGCATACCTGCGGCTTAGTCTTCTTGTGCTTGTTTGCAGAAAATCGTAGACGGAAATATAGTTGTTGTTCCCCTAATAAATATATCAAACAATATATATTTATTTGGCCTAGTAACGTGCCATGTATGAAATCCAAACAAACTGAATCTATCCCGCGCGAATTAGCTCTCAGAGTTTGCAGCCGAGTATCGAAGGCCGGTTTATGACATGAAATAATTTAGACCACTTTTTAAGTTTGGAAAGAAGCCGTCTAGAGGGAAAAGAGATCATGACAAACCAAAATGAAGAAAACGGATACTTATATATAGATGTATTTATGTACCATACCTTAACCAGTAGTCAGAAGATCCACCTTAGTGATGAGCTAAGATCGATATATCGCTCAGAATCATGTGTTATTCAAATTTAAACTGAGCAGATACGCTATCTGCAAATTATAACTTACAGACCTTATCAATTGAACGTTTTGTCAAGAAACACCCTCAGTCAAGGATCGCTTTCAAAAAATCAGATGCATTTTAACTTGCATATATAGATGTGGAGTAGGAGGAATAAGAAGGTGTTGTACATGACTCAAATACGTGGTAACCGTACCATTGATTAATTCAACCGAGCATGGCCGTATGTACGTGAACAGAATATTTAAAGGATTCAAAAATGTGTTAGACATTTATGAACATGGCAGGTTTTTTTAAAAAATGGTGACATTTCTGAATAAAATTCTTTTCAGTTGTAAATGAATTACGAATTCAAAGAAATTAAAACGGTTGTACGATAGAAGAAGAATTTTCTAGACATGTCGATGTGGCAGTGATTCGCATGAGTTCGGAAGTTTCCAATGTTGACATAAGTGCTACAAACGTCCACAAACACGGAAATTCCGGTTCCGCGCTTGAGGGAATAGGTTTTTGGGAGGCTGAACGTAGACGCATTTAAATGTAGCCAAAAGATAATAAAATCAAATTCGTCTCTTGGCAGGTTAGCGACAGGTATACGTAGTCAAACTGATGATGCTTCAGTTTTCTGAATAGTAAGATATGATAGGAGATTATCCATCTTGCGATATTTCCAAGGTCAATTTGATGTGAAAAAACTGTTCCACATTTGAAAAACAACTCCACGCCTATTGTCTCGACCCAGCTGTAGTTGATTGTTTTGCAAATGAGTGTGAAATTTTGATTGAAGGCTCTGCAATTGTTTAGCCAGACTAATAGACAAAACTTTTAAGACAAAGAGCAATTAATGAAAGAGAAGAGACAATATGACACACATAGTGGCGGTCTACACCAATAAAATGTGGGCAAATCAAGAAAAACAAAAAACAAAAAAAAAAAAGAACAACAGAGACGTCGCCCATGCCGCCTGCTTTCTCCTGAGGGCCAAGTTTAAGTCCAAAGCTTCTTGATTAACAGATGCCTCAGACGGAAATTTGTTGATAAACACCACAATTTATGGAAATTCAAGGAAGTGTCAATTGCCGTAAACTGATTTTAACTCAGAGGATCTCGGGTGGTTTTGGGTCTCATTCAGATCTCTTATGGCAAATCAATTAGATAAAGAGCACTATCCGTGAAGGGCTGTGAGTATCCAAGATTCTATAGTAAACAGAGGAAGGAAGGCGGACAAGAGTGGGAGGAGGGGTGGAGGAGGGAAGAGAGGAAAAAGAACGAGAAAACTCTCAGCAATTCCGCCTTAACAGCAGCAGCTATTTGATTCCACTAAAATCACGACATTAGAATATACGTAACGGAAATGACATATATGTCATTTGCTAGTGTAAACCACTGACCAAGGTCTCGAAAATTAATGCGGTCTCGGGCTGCATTTTAAAGTTGGAGGTTAAAACTTTTCCCAAAACGGATTCAAACCCAAGTCGGTTAGTGGCACTTTCATAACTTTCCCCTCTCTCTTTTAAATCGCTTTGATTGCCAGCAGAAATTGGTTGCTAAATGACTTAAGTGAGCTGAAATGTGTCAGTTTATGGGTTACAATTGACTTGCTGTCTAAAAAGCTTTCGTATTTGCCCAATCCTTCAACTCGGAGAGTTCAAAGTAAAACTACGTATACGTATTGCTTTAGCGAAGGTCTTTTTTCTATTATAATCACTATTTCGACCAAGGGTAGCTTTACTTCGGACGAAGCATTACCTTTTTGTTTTGACAAAACACATTTCCCTTTCCGTGTTTGGACGATTTTTCTCCAGCATTTTTATTGATATTAACACCATTTTGAGATACGAAATTAAAATAAACAAATACATAAAGTTGTTAATAAATCATTTGATATGGTACCTATAATGATAAAAATGCAGTACAGCGAACTTAACCATAACTCCTATAGAAAGAAATAGGGGTGCTCTGCCATGTCAACTGCTCGCCAAATAAACACCAGAAAGCGATTTTCATACCCCACCTCCCCCCAAGTTTTGAATTATTTACATCTCTCTGCTCGAAAAGTAGTAAACACACTTTGAGAGTAACAGTTAAAATCGGTGCAAAGAAAATGGTCTTCGGTCTGATTATTGTATTTAACAAACTTTCCAGACAGCTTACTTTGTTTACATTAAAATTCAAATTCTATTTTTCCAATCGGAAGCAGTGTCAACAAAAAATGTACAATAAAAACGCGGAAAATAAAAATTAAAATAGAGAAAGTAAACAAATCAACTTAACAGCAACGACAACAAAAGCCAAATACTTGCTTCTAAGTAAGACAAGTGTGCAAAGAGCTTTGAATAATAACTTTTAGGTGCAAAAATAAATTGGTTCTGAATCACACAAGCGTCACAACCCAGGCGTTATCGCAATGATAACAGTTTGTTCTCATTCACTTTTTCTATTTTCAATAGACCGTAAAATTAAGGCTACCAGAGTATTGTGCCATTCTTATCGACAAAGACCCACGAGGGACCCATGAAACAATTTTATTGTCCTTGTGTGGACATTGAGTAACAATAAGTCAATGAAAAGAAATTGCGAAGAAGGGTCAGTTGGACAGCTGCATTGGGTTTGTATCCATTGCACTTATTTGGGGTGACAATAAATAGATGTCAAAATTAGTCGCTGACACCAAACTTTATGATTCAGTTCTTATTTGACTGTGTATATAAAAAATGTTTGATAAACATGAGTGGACTAAAGAAAAAGATTCAATTTTATCATTCTAATCAATAGCAAGAGAAAATAATTGGACTCTCTGTTGTCAGTAAGTTTTTCTGTTTTTTTATGCAAATAATTAACAATTATTCACTGAAGTGGAGATGAATAGGGGTGGATAATTACCGAACCGCGAAGCAGCTAAGAAAACATCATCACTTTCACCGACACTGATACCAAAATAATAGTAAATTTCTTTCAATATACCAAAAAAATGGTCGGAAATTAAACACTCGACCCGCGATTTGGACTCATCGGCTGCTCGGAGATGAATAGCACTTGCTAGTCACTTCCAAAGTAGCCAATCAGTGCGCGCGAACAGCACTACATTCCCTTATGTGGCATATACTCTTGCCTGGATATTTCCCACTCCCCAAAGACTGTGTTGATATTTTCAGGAAAGACCCTCCGATAAGATATCAGACCCTACAAGAAATTAGGAATAAATGCATAAAATAAATTAAATAGATATATAAAACGTTTCTTTTTGTCTCTTTTGAATTTCGGAAATGGCAGTATGATAATGTACAAAGAGAAATACATTTTCCTGTACTAGAAGAAATAACATCTTCGAATTTAGTAATGGATAGAAGGACCTGCGTTACCACTTTGCAGGGCAGTTGCACGTAACGTTAGAGGAAAGCAAATATTTTTTTCGCCATCGCTGGATTCAGTATATACATACTTACACTTTCAGTGAAGAATTATTCTCTCTTACGGCGGTACCACAGAAAATTACCACGGATATCATAATTTCACGGAATAAACTCACGAACTTTTTTACCAGAGATGGCCAAAATGTACCGGTGTAATCCTAATCGACAAGACTATTCGAATTACGCAAGGGTTTCAATGAAAAGCCGACGAACTATTGCCGGTCTACAACTGCTGTAACTTAGACCTCTCACCACCGTCTGTTTTGCACGGCTGCGAGCAGCCGTCTCGTGTTTGGTTTTCGCCGGCTGCAGCCGCTTAAAAATGCAACCCTTGAAACTAAGTACATGTAAATTTTTCTCTTCAAATTAACCAGTAATTTCTGTACAAATAAAGTTCTTTCAGGCGTCTTTTTGCAATACCTATAGTCACATTATCTCTTGCTTGAAAAAAGTTCCACACACTCTGGCTAGATTGCTTGAAATAGACTTAACTACAACAGTCAAAAGACCGAGACATTTTGTAATGCTCACTATGAATATAATGCAAAAAAGGAGAAGAACTTCTCCTCCTTGAAAGTTACCTGGCCAAGCGGACCTTTTTAAACGACTTGTCAGTTTTGTTCCAAATGACTTTCTCTAAAAGCTTTTTCCCCGAGGTCTTTTTTAAGTTAATCTTTCCTAATTTCACGAAAAAGTCTTTTCTAGGAAGCACATGTTTCTCGTACTTGGCTTTGGTTTTGGTAAATCATAACTAAAAATATTTCGTGCTTAGTAGCTGGCGCTCATCCAGATTCGCGTAACTAATTGTTTTCCAACACCTACTCGGGCACCTGCCCTCAGTGGATAGCAAAAGGATCTGGCACTTTCTCAGGCTCGTAATGAATTTACTTTCTCAACAA
>NC_142526.1:31757671-31870171 GCF_964205215.1 Stylophora pistillata
GAAATGCAGCTTTCGAAGCGATCAGCATCCGCGGCACAGATTTGGTGTGCCAGGGAGTAACCGTCACGCTGTTTGCTCCACGCTGATTGGATGATGGCAAACAATGCCCGATTACAAATGCCTCATGTGGGAGTGGAGTCAGGGGGATATTTGCGCCACCGATTCATCTATTGACTAGCCTGGTGTGAGCCGTCGTATCGGAAAAAGGAAACAATAAACACTTATGACTTTTCTTCGAGAAACAGGTTATTTTGTTGAGAATCGAAGGAAAAAAATGAACAGCTTTCTGAGGGACCAGACGATAAGTGATTCGTTTTGACTCGAAGAGGAATTTGGGGGACGCAATGTGAAAGCAAAACGAACATTTCTTGATAAATTACATGTTAGCACTTGCGAGGGCAAAACACTACAATGCTAAAATGTCACGCCACCTTCAATCACGCTTTATTTACGTGCATCAGCGGTTGTAGATCAACATTGCATTGTTATCCTCTAACGCCATTTTGCTTGCTCAACGACTTTTGACAGGAAATAGTTTCTTTTGTGAATTTCACGTGACCCCAAAGTAACCAATTAGAGTATGTGCTGTTGGGGACTGAATATACCAGTTATGTAACAATGAAAATGAATATTCGCCTTTCCCCAACTTCTACCCCCACCATCGCCCCCATTTCCAAATCAAACATCGCCGGTTGAGTAAACGATTGCGAGCTGGTTAACGTGAAGTCGCCCTACTGAGGAGCGACACTGCAGGCTAAAGCAAGGGTAACTTTCCCTTCCAGTCTCAAACCACAACATACTCAGTTTAAAATATCTACAGTATGTACAAACTTTCATAAATTTACACAACCTTTTTCATCTTGTTTACAAACTATTTACAGACCTACCATCGATAATGATTGATTATGGCAAAGTAACCTTTTAATCTATAAATGCTCCGGTCATTGCACGAGCTAGTATCATCAAAATAGTACATCAAAGCCAACTCCTTTCTATCTAGATCGACAGAAAAAACAATTACCCCTGACAAACAAAGGCTTCGCTGCACTTAAATAACTCAGGCTCTGCAGATGAAATCTGGAAGATATAGAACTCCTCATAATTGCTAAAAAGGAACAAACTGCGCGATAAAGCGTTCGAAGAGAAAATCTTTCCAAAATTTCACTCAATAGTGTTCCTGATATTGCTTACATTGTAACGAACCAAACAAAACGCAAGTTTAGAAAAGCTCTCTGCTCTTGTTACGAAGAAGGGCTAGTATAGAACGTTTCGAAAGAAACTGGCTGTAATTTTCTCAGCGTCAAACATGCAAAAAAAAAAATACTGTTTTCTTCTTTCAAGAAAAAGTGATATTTCCCATCGGATTAACATAAAACCCATTTGTCATATTGAAGTGACAAACACTGCCCAATTTAATATTTACATCAAAAAGTCGAAGTATAACGACTCGACAAGAATCAGATGGGTTGCGTGATAGTTTAGTGACCAGCACTGCACGTCACACAGTTCAATCGTCACTCAAATCAGAGTCGGTTTCATCATCTTGAGTCCGCTGACCTGTAACGTGAAGAGAAAATATACCATAAATACCATATCTGTTCGTGATACAAAGAGAAGATCGTCTGGCATTTCAAGTAAACTTCAATAACCTCCTAACTGGTAAAAAAAAAAAATTGACGTGATATTCTTCACCAGTGGAGTCTCATCAATCATGTGACTGGTGGCAATATTTGTGATCATAAAATAACTAAGTACGCGCGCTCTCATATGTCGATAGATGTGTTGGGACCGCGTCTGGGATTTTGCAGTACCTTCTTGACTTTTCCCAAATCCCCTTCGTGTTTGGAAGAGGCTATTTAAAAACGGAAAATGTCATATTGCTAAATAGCAACAGAAAAAAACCTGTATAGTAATTATTAGCCTACAAGCAAGCGCTCATCAAGAGCGCTTCGGCACGTGCATTTTCTTCGCCTACCGGAACGTATGATTATATGAAGCTTTGAGCAACACGAGCTAACGAGAAGTCTGCAAGAATTCCGGTACTGATTATTTATTAGTGCCGGGCCCACGCCAAACTTGTTCTAGACTCGCCTCAAATCTTCCCGCAAGCGGAGTCACGCATAGGCTGCAGCACTAACAATGACGGCCTGCCCGCAGCCTAACTAATTGTAGCCTTGAAAACCTACCAAACCTGGCGTGATTCAGAGAGGCCAGCATACGTATCATGAAAGAGGCCGGTACTGTTATGGTGTCCCTACTCTCCTCCAACATCTTTTCATTGCGGCCAATTATCTTCAAAGAGAACAATATTTAACGTAATTACACAAGAAGCAAGAGTCCTAAGTCTTAAAACTTTAATCAACAGTTCCACAAGAGACGTTTTCATCGTTGTACAACGACAAAAAACCGAAATTGCACACAAACCTCATCTTTGTCTTTAGGTTCCATAGGTTCCTTAGCAGAAGGTGTCCAAAGTTTGATATCATAGTCAATTCCACTTGATGCCAAAACTGTTGAAACAAATGTGTAGTTGAATGACCTAAATCTCACTCTCTCATTCTTATCTGTTACAGAAGGCACAAAAGGAGGCAAAAGACGTGTATAGATCAGTGTAATAGATGACTTACTTGGGTCAAATGGGTGTGGCTGAACACAGTTGACTACGTGTTTATCACCTTGAAGAATCATCACCAGTTCGGCACTGTATTTTTCCCAGATGAAGATTCGACCACAATCACTTCCACTGAGAACGTATTCATCGCCCCAAAAGTTAGCCTCCTTGATCTACAGAGCATAAGCAAGCAAAGTTAAGATTCTAATTTTCTGTCCTAAAAGTAGTTTGAATGATTCTGGTTTGGTCTTTCTATTCAGAACTCCTAAATAAATCACTGCCTAATTTTCGTGAGTGAGAAACGCACTGGACTAATGGTCAGCACAATGTATTGGACTTCAAATCGAGATATCTTCATTAACAACCTGGTCGAGTCATTGTGTTAGCACAACGGTCACAAACAACTTCGCATGTGCGCACGTTGTATTGGCGAGGTGACGTGCTATATAGCGTGCTATGTAGCGGTCAGGACCAAATTGTCTTACTGAGGTACAGTGGTGTTCAGGACTTCTCTTGCGTGCTTATCGAGAGGCCTACGCGTTCCACAAGCTTAAAATTCAACCTAGGTGTTAATTTCATTTCCTTTTATGTTACAAAAGTAAATGTGCAAGCTTCACTAACCATTGTTCGTGCATTTCGATGGCCCTTGTAGACTCGTGTCATTTCAGGAATCCACAGATCCTTTCCTTCACACTCCACACTCGACTTTGCCTTCTTATGGAGTCTATAAACGCGCTGAATACGAGTAGCTGCCGAGGTGTGTTCCGGAAGAACAACGCTTTCATCGCCACTTGCGCCTGAATTACGTTCGCCTCTTGGTTCCTCGCTTGGCGCGGGATTCGCGTGCGTGCGGCTTGAGGGGGTGGTTTCTTGCGTGGCCAGTGAAGAACTTTCCTCACAGGTAGAAGTTTTTCCCTCGTAACTTGAGCTCCCAGCTCCAATATTGTCAACAGGTTCTGTCCTTTTCACATTTTTTGATTTCTTTTGTAGTCTCTTATTCGTTGTTTTTGAAGAGTTCAAATGTGAGTCTCTCAAATCAGACTGGTCCGCTTGTTCAGACAATTGATGGCCACTCAGCCCATTGTCAGCGCCTTTACTTTCGTTTTCAATGGTTGAGCTTTCGCATGATTCTGTATTATTTTCAGCTGCAGCTGCTATAGTATCATTGATACAAGTTGTCCATTCAGTAGTTCTAGTAACATTTTCAGATTCCTTTTCAGAGTGCGGGATAAGCTCAACAGATGTGGTGCTTGAAACGTTTAGTCTCTCCTGGCCAGCATCTTCTACACTCGCCCCTGGTTCCGACTCCATTTCCACTAAAGCTTCACCTGATTCACTTACCCTCGCTCCCCTCCTACTTTGGGTAGCCTCGGAATTCTGCTCACGACTCCGACGTCTCTTCGGCTCCTCTCCGAACACGCCCGATGTCCCACTCGACTCTGACGAGCTACTAGACATATGAGACGGCGGCGACGAAGACATCGACGAAGATGATGTTGTAGATGACACTGACGTTGAGCGCGACGACGATGTCCGCGCTCTATGACGCTGTCCAGCGCGAAACGATTCTTCAAGCCAGCGTGCAAACATATCAGACATGCGTTGCATGAGGGAATTCTCCGGCGAGGGGTGTTCACTTTCAGGCCTAGCATTGGGGCCTGTATCTGACCAGTCTCCTCGCAGGCGCAGACGTTTCAGTGGTGGTACATTCCGATGACCGTTGCTACCGTTCGAGTATCCATCCTCCGAGTCATCGTCGTGGATTGAACGATGCTGTTTGCTTCCTCGTAACGTAAATAGGTAGACGTAATCAGCACAGTAACTTACAAGGAGTTCACTACCATCAGGGCTGGAAAAGGAAGAGCACAGATTAGGACTACCACTCGCGTTGAAATAATATGTAGTCTCCCCGGCCCTTCAGTAAGCAAGTATCACGAAAATTATTCTCAAAATATTAAAAAATTTCGTATGCTTATCAAAATCCCCGAAATATTTCACACAAGATCCCCACAAGACTCCTCCACTAAATTGTTGAAAGTAATCCTTTGGAAAGTTGACAATTGGTGAAAACAATTTTTTTTTAAGTAGAAGTAATTTTCGAATTACATCTTCCGTCTGGCTCCATATCTAATGTTTCATGGCAAGCTAGAACATATGATCTGATATAATCCAAAATAGAGACAAGATAAAAATTTGGAGTAACTGCAGAATACCCTGCCACTCATTTACGTGTCATTTAAAAAGAATAGCCTCTATTGTGTTATCTTCGTTCTTCACAAAACCGAAACAACTCATAACAGTAACTTGTGATCATAGACTTAAACTTTTGATTTACATTTACCAAAAGATCATAACATTTTTAGCAAGCTTGATTAGGACTACATGCTTCTCATAAACAGTTTCCACACCTGTAATGAAGTGAAGTAACACGACATGTTCTACCATTGAGTGAATCTGGTCTAAACTGACAGAACATCCCATTCATCTTGTTTGAACTGCTACTGCTCAGTGCACGTCTATCAAACACTCGCACAGTGCTATCTTCACAGCCAACACCCAGGTGGTATGGCATGATAGGATTCAAATTAATGGATGTGATTGCTTTACCACAGTCAATCAGAATGTCCTGTGTTATAAAAAGTAAATAAAAAAAAGTAAATTTAAAAAAGATGTGAGGGATTCCCCACACACAGTAGTACAAATCAGTGACTCCACATAGCAATTTTACTGAGACCTCCTAACCATAAATCAATTCATCATTTTTGGCCACAATGGTATAGATTTATGCAAGTCTACATTAACATAAACACATTAAAATATCAAATAATCATGAATTGACATAGTGGTTTAAAAACCCCAAACTAGCAGGAGGCAGGCCAGTTGGCTATAAACAAAGCACAGCAGGGGAGTTGAACTTGGGGCAACCAAGAATAAATCCAGTAAGCAGCAAGGTGGAGGGCTTGGACCCAGGACCATCAGATTACAAGCCAAGTCTCAAAACCACTCCAGCTACACTGCCACACTGCAATCCAGTTTTCCATTTTAGTTTTATCTTAGATCTACATTCTTTTCCCCTTAGTTTCAAGCTCTTTTTCTCACATTGCAAGAAAAGGTAATCAAAAATTTCAACCCCTTTTTCAAAATAAATGAAATCCAGTTGTTTTGCAGAATTGGCTGCATCTAACCAAAAATCGCTTCCTTCACATAATTCATGAGAAGTATTTCATGATCCAAGTGCTGGGGAAAGCTTTCAGTTTTGTTTTTTTGGCAAAGCAAGTTTTATACAACAAATTTAATCTTCAAAAGATTACAAATTAACCCACATAATAAGCCGGTGTTTGCTGTTTTGAGTGAGTTTTAAGAAATCCTGTATAATTTACCTCCTGGTTAAATGTGCATTTGGCCACATAAATTTCACTAATTTTGTGGAAATAGACACAGGCAGATGGTAAATTTTAGGCTTGCTAATGTGAAAGAGTAAGATGTTTTATTGTCTTCTAAAGAATTTGACAGAATCCAAAGGTCTTTGATTCAATTCCCTCCTTAGGACTAAGATTTTTTTCCTAGTCCCATGCTCATCACAAGATACCAAAACATCTTTCTCAAAAAAATGTCCTTATGTCTGAATAAAGGTAATGTGGAACACATTCCATTGATCTTAACTAAGATACTAGTGAAAAATTTTCATGGTAGTAAATTTCTGTAACCTAACAACTACCTCTTTACAATCTCGGCACAAACACTTTGTCTTGGTACGCAAGTCAAACAGTCTGACTGTGCCATCCTCTCCACAGCTTAGGAAGGTGTTAGGATCCCCAGGAGTTGTAATTACCTAGCGTAAAAACAATCAAATAACTGAGATAATTTAGAAGTACAATGTACATTATAAAATATTATACCATAAACTGCCACATATACTGTATGCTCCCCCCCTCTCCCTCTTCCTGTTATAGGGCCATCTAGGTGTGACTGAAAAAATACGTCTGGTAATATAAGCCCGCCTGGATATAAGCCCCTCTGGTTTTTCCTGTTTTGAGAGATACAAACTCAAAACTACTTCAAATAGAAAATTCCAAAAATATTGTGGACATCCCTTTAATTATCAAAGATGACTTTGAGGGAACAGTCCAAAAATTTCATTATGTTCCAGTTTTGATCATGTGTATGTTTTAATTCTGTTCCAAATTTATTGAAATGACATCAGTCTGTTATGATATTTTAAGGCTTAGTTAGAAACCAGTAAATGGAAAAACTATTATGATAAGCTCTTCTGTAGTTTGTTTCAAAGTGCTTTTTCCACAAAAGTATTCTGGTTGTAAGTCTCCTCATATATATGGTAAGGAAATCCTGTTTAAAGACAACACTGAACTTGGAGCCTTGTGTACTGTACCTCATAAGTGGTTCCTGCATGGCAATTAAACTGAAACTGTCCATGGGCTGTTTCTCTGTTGAGATCTGTAAAGTGAATCATTCCATCTCCAGCACAGGACACTATCTGTTGGTGCACACAACATGTGTATACATTACAAATAAGTTATCTTATTTGATATTGATCAAATGGCTTCTGATAATTGTTTGCTTGATCAAATGCCTCTGAAGCTTTTATAACTGGTATGCACTTTCTAGACTGGTTTTCTCTCTGTTTGAAGCTTTAATGGCTCAGTCAGGGCTTACAGTCTGATAGATGTCACATAGACTTCATAGCTCAGTTGGCATCAGGTTTGAATCGGACCAAAGCGTGAAATTTTTCAGGCTACCTATTTGCAACAACTTGAGTGGAAGGATCATTATTCCACTTGAATTTACAACCATAGGTCAAATCAAGTTTATTTCAATAAAAATTATGATCAGATTCCTCCACCAGAAGAAAAAAACCTCTAAAATTTGCCTGACCCTCCTAAAGAGTGGTTTTGTAGCTCAGTTGGTAGTAGCAGCCAACTAGTATCTGTGAGGTGCAGGTTTGAATCCTGTCAAAGCCTAAATTGCTTGGGCTTTCTTTCTGCAATTACTGATAATACAGTCTTCCTATCAGGATAAAATTACTTTTCTTGACTTTCATTCATGAACAGGTCACATGAAATTTACTTTATCAAATATTGATATTGTCACATAAGGCTGAACAATATAAGGATATAGATAACATCAAAAGAGTTTAAAAGACAGAACTGAAGTTGTCAATTGGAGAACACCTACCCATTTATCTCCTGAACAAGGCAGAAATTTGGCACTGAAAATATTGGCTCTATGACCAGATCTGATGGAATGCAGTAACTGAAAATAAGATGTTACTATAAGTATCAATGCCAAACATTAATAAATAGAGGGGGTAAAAGAATATGTATGAGCTGACTTTCATCACAAGGTAATCTTAGTTCAAGACTTTAAAACTGTTAATTTGTCCACTGCTTCCCAGAATAGACAGAAAACATGCTTCAAAACATGTCCATTTTATAGTAGTATTTTTTTAAAAGACAAGAATTGTAGTTTAAAAAAAAAAAATCTTTGTATAGGATTACACAATTACTGGTGAACCAGTAGTTTCCATTGTGGTCCTTGCAAACAAATGAAACAAATGGTCTAAATTGAACATAACATCATTAAGAACCCCAACCGGTCGGAGGCAAACCAGTTGGCTATTTACAAGCATGGCCAAGGATCTGAACACGGGGCTACTGTGAAACAAATCTAGCGGTCAGGGTGGGACTCGAACCCAGGAGCGGCGGATTACGAGTCCAACACTCTAACCACTCGGCCACACTGCCTCCCTAAATTGCAAGACTTGATGTGCTGAAGGCCTACTGGGAATACTTTCCAATCCTCCTCGTCCTAAATATTTGTCTAAGTTAACTTTAACACAACAAGGACTTAACAGATGTACTTAACAATAACTGTAAACCTCTAACATAAATGTCACAAAATTGTTTGGATCAGACTCTAGACAGTGAGTGCACCATTCAAGATTGAAAAAAAAAATTTTTTTCTAAAGATGCAGATGAGATTATGATATAAAATTGTGCTCTGAACCTTTCTTTTTGTTGGCTGGTAAATGTTAAGACGACAATCATCGGCTCCAGAGAGAAGATAGCTGCCACTCTCATTCCAAGCTATACTATTAACCTACAGAATAAACACATTAGATAAAATAGTATCATCAAATGAGAAACCGCCTCCTGGTTAGCTTTAAACCGCCTCCCAGTTAGCTCAATGGATAGAGTGCTCAGCTGGACTGTTGTGCGGGAGGTCGAGGGTTCAAGCCCTGACTGGACCAACACTCAAGGTCTTAAAATAATTGAGAAAAATATGCTACCTTTCCATAACATCAAATAAATGGTTAGATATTCTAGTCTTCTCGGATAGGGAAGAATAAATGGACGTCCCGTCTCCTGCAGGGTTAGGGGTAGGAGACATTAATTTCCTATGCACGAGATTACTGTGTGGTGGATGTCCTCCCCTGGGGTGGGATGGGTGGATTTACTGGGCCCGTGGTAAGTGGCACAAGCTGTCACATTGTCCCTGTCTGTCGGTGAAGTTAAATAAATTAAATTAAAATTAAATTAGAAAATAAGGAATGTTAAACATGTATGATGAGAGAGTGCCATGAACCTGGAACCATTTACATTTCAGTGGTTGGTGTTTCAACTAAATCCTCTCAAGAAAGCCACAATTTGGTAGAGATTCCAAATCCAAAATTTTCTCGTTGAACCAAGGGAAATGGCAATTTTCATCAACCTTGTCAAAGGCAAAACTAATCCAAGTAAACTCTTAAATCGGTGGCCAATTTACCATTTCAACTTTGTTGATATATCCAAATTGTTTCTTAAATCTTTAGGCTGAAAGAAAAGGCTGAGTCTATTTGGACCTGGTTACAACTGTCAACCTTAAACTCATATGATATACCAGCATAAATTATTATCTCTCCTTCCATTATTATTGCTGAATCAAACATTAAAGTACTGAGAATAAAGGAAAAGATCATAACTTAGCACTTGATTGTCAAACAAATCATCAATAGCATAGCAAATGTACTGAAAGCAGTACACAGAAAATGAATACTGAGAGGGAGAAAGAGGGGGGTAGGGAGGGAAGGGTGGGGGTGTAAATAGACAAGTGCCCTTTCAGTGTAATATATCTGCTTTTTCTTTTCCTTTTCAATTTAAAAAGGAATCACTGTTATCCAGAGACACAATATAAAACTAACTCAAAACTTACACAGCCTTCATGCCCCGTCAGAGCTGTTTCTTTTTGCAAGCACTGCAGCAGATATTTACTTCCTATCCAGGAAATGCGCAAAAAAAGCAAGTAATCATTTGTTAGTACTTAATCTTGAAATCCTTCCAATCAAAAGATTTTCTATCACCTTCATGACTGATATTAGTTCACAGGCATGAAAATTTTTTGAGAATAGCGGAGGACAACCCAGGAAGCCTTTTTATTTTTTCGTCGGAAGCAAAACTGAAAACGTGTGGCTGATTTTCACGGATTTTTTTATCTCCATTTGTACTTTTTTTTTTAATTGGGCAAAACTCGCGGCCGATAAAGAAATATCCTTGGCTACATACAGGAACAAATACTGGAAAAACAGCTAAAACAGCTGAGAGATCAATAGATCTTTCAAATTTAAGCTTAAAATCTTTCCATCGATCCATCAAACAAGATCAGAAACTAGTATTTTGAACATACCTCTGGCCCTCTTCATTGACAAGCCAGGCGGCAAGCCACCATAAACCCTCTGTTGTAAATTGTGATGCAGAGTAGTTCTATTCTGCATGTTTAGGGCGTTAATGAGAAACAGAACTTTATAAACACGACAACAGCGGGTCTAGATAGATGACAGTCAAAATACCGCCATCTTGGATTTAGTGATAGTGTTTAGGTTGTGCGCATGTGTCTGGACCCGTCTCAGGACTCTCAGGACCCCCTTCCAGATGTTGTGCGCCCGCGATTGACTATGGTGCAAAGAGGTCCGCGGCCGGTCTCACGCGTTAACTTTTATCATAACAAGTAGCTAAGCTTCAACGGAAATTGGAAAAGGGTTCGAGTCATCACAAGATGAGGAAAAACTAATCCATGTCAATGATGGATCTCGAGGACAGATCAGGGCGGGATATCAGACCTATGAGCTTTCTTGGTATTTTCCTGACACTAACATTCATTCTTGCAAATGACAAGTTCGCCAAATAACAGACTAAAGCACGCGTTAGTGTGGAACACACTTACAAAAAATTCCACTAATTTTGGGGTGCTCTCTGATAGTCTACCTTGGCTTCTGCTTGAAAAGCAAAAGCATTGACCGGGGTTCACATAACAAACACGGAAATACACAGATCCAAAACATATAACATAACATAACATTTATTCAGGAAGCTAGAACGCAAATGTAAAAAATACATCCTGAAAAGGGAAAATCGTGAGGTTAGCCCTGTATAAAAACAATTTCCCCGTACAATTTGATGACCTATGTCGAAAATCCTCCAGTGAACCTCCAAAGTGGTGGGATCGATGGGCGCCGACGGAGAGAGCTAGCATCATGGAAAGAAAGAGGTTATCTGTGATAACCGTCCCTTTTAAGTTCGTTCCAAAAAGTCCCAAGGCCACGTCTTTTATGATATAGCACCTACATCTCATGGAAACATAATTCTTGACTCGCCATTTTCCGTTACTGAGGGAGGGGTGCTCGTGAGGGGCCTCTCGGCTCCTTTGCATGACGGGATTCTTCTCAAGGGATTCGCTCCTCCTTGAAATAAATGGATATCTGGGCAAGATGTGGTTTTCACGGGTCTCTGCTCTCCCCTCTACGACGAAAATTTTGCTTATGTGCATTTTCGTTGTTATTTGTACGAAGACCAACTCGAACTTTAATGCAATATTCCAACTCAGAGTCAAACCCAATTGCAAACTCAGATTTCGGAATTCTCTGAGGGGGAGGTACCTGACATTTCGGTAAAATGCTTCGCAACACTCAACAATTTTCTATATTTTGATCCGTGAAACCGATTTCCTATAAAATGATGTTATTTCCGAGACCATAGAAATAGAAATAAAGTCACGAGTCGGCTCACGCTTCCAACGCTTGATTAAGTTCCTCAAGAAAAGCGAAGATTCTCGCAGATGAGCTTCAGCTGAAGAAAAGAAGCCTGAGTCAAGCATGGGCTTTTTTCACGAAATTTGCACACTGCGCCGCTGCTTTTTTTTATGTTCTTTAAGGCGGCTCCTTTCCGCAAACGCAATTATCGGCGTATGCATCTGCTTTTTTTACGAGAACGATTCACTCGAAAGGAAAATAGCTTTTATTTCAACATTAATTTCGTTAACGCTAAATTGCGCATTATTTTCCATCCTTTGTTCCAAGGTAAATATATTTGACCAACCATGCGCAAAAAAGAGCGCACAAAATTATTCAGCATTACCGATTTTTTTACAGTCTGATGCACTCTCCGAATAAACACTTCACTACGATTATAATTAATGATTGGGATAAATGACAATGATTTTGCATGCCGTTCAGAGATACAATTTGTAAGAGGTTGCATTTTTTTTAAACTTGATGAAACTTGTTCGTTTGCGATCATGGCGTTTAACGCCATGAAGAATCGCTTTTTCGCGACAAGCCGGAGGAGTACGTTCAGTCTACCCAAAATAGCGCATCTTTTGGCGTAGCTGTTATGGTAGATGGCTCTGGATTTCGCCTCAAAGGGCTTGGCACGTTAATAATTGTAAACAACTGCGGTCTATAGTTTCCATTTACAGTTACCTTGCGCCAAAAGCTCCCGCCAAAAATGACTAAAACTACGCTACAAGAACTTTCCGCAAATTTGTATTTCTTTGTGACTTCTAAAGAAATACGACAATTTTCGCCAAAAGCAAAGCATTTCACGTGAAACTGACTAAGGATTAAGATAAATTTTATCATTCAATGACTTAGGCTAACAGTTTGACTGAGATTTTGTCCGCTTGATTGATTTTCCTTACATGAATTAGCAGAGTTACATAAATTTTCTGTTTGTGTATGTGCCGGAGTAGTTCATAATTCGTCCCATTCCGAATCGACCAGCAAACAGCAAGCGCGCGCCCTTAGAAGCTGTCTTTTGAACACTCAGGGAAACTTTTATCTCATTGGTAGGTGATCTTGAAGAATTTTTCAAGTTATTCGTTTTTTAGTTACCACTCAAGCCAGAAGGTAACGTTAGTGTACTAAATAGCGTTATTATTAATACATAATTTTGTAAGTTCCTTTCATTTGGTTTAACGCAAATTTTAATGACTTCTCTCTCTTCGGTCAAAACTGTATGATAACAAAACGGATAGAGGGAATCAAAAATTAAATTTCTTTGACATTTATTTGTTCTGGATCGGACTTTAAGAGCTGTTCGATGAGTATTTTTGTTTCTGTTTTATTACGATCTTATAGCCAATAGTACTTCTCTCTTATCCAAGCGTGTTCTATACAATTTTTCGGTTCTAAGAAATAAGGCTGATGAAAGCAAAACTCTTTCGATGATTTTACCAGACGAACATGCACTTCAATTTCTCTCGCCAAAATTTATCAGCTTTAAATTAAACTTGTTATGTTTCACTTAGCGCACAGATTTCAAACGGATATTGTTTCCCGCCAATTCCGGCCGCCAATTAACTTTTATTCCACATTATTAGAACGAATGATTTAAGAATATTTACCCCTAGCTGACAAATTGCATTTTCTCCTTCTTTGCATTAAAACTTTTCCAGGTAATAATTATGAACAAATATTTTGTACAACAAAGTATGAAGTAATGATCGAACGATCGAGTTTTCGGTCATTTGAATTGGTAATTAGACTCAAGTACTGAGGCTATTTATGCCTTCTTGATTTGCGTTATTTTGCATGACACAAAATTCAAATCTATAAAACTCTGAAACACAGCGAGCACTGACATATAATTTTGAAAGAAAAAACCGTGTTTCCGTAAATGTGGGCTCTTATTCCAAAGCGAGCTCTCCTTCAATTTTCTGGGTGCTACGCATGCGTTTGTATTGATCCTGTTGGGAGTAATAAGGATTCATGAACACGAAAAGGAGGCAACTATACGCCAGTCACGCTCTTACTTACCGCTCACAGAAACTGCTTGCAACTTAGCTTATTTTCGCAGCAATTTAAGAGGAAAAATATCGTTCACATTCTGCACGGAACATTACCTGCGTTATATACTTCAAACCTGGTGAAGTGGAAACTGTAAAACGGACGGTGTTGGCTTGACTTCGCGAACGAAGATTAAAAAGGTTGTCCACGCTGACGTCGGCTGCAGGCACGTTCGTGGATAAACAGACCGATGCGGGAAAGGCAGATCCGCGGGCAGTATTTGCAGAGAAAGGTGGTGTCAGGAGTGAAGGCGGAGGCGGCGCGGACTTTCCTCCTCTGACGCTTGTCTTTGAGTACCTCACGTCTATCCTTCTCAAATTGAGCAGTGGCTTGGTTGATTGTGTGGCGCCAGGTACCACGGTCTGTAGCCAGGTCAGACCACTCGTTGTTGTCGATGTTGCAGGTGCTGAGTGACTTCTTTAGGCTGTCCTTGAACCTCTTCTTTGGAGCCCCTCTCTCAGGATGTCCGGTGGAGAGTTCACCGTACATGACAATCTTAGGTAGGCGGTGGTCTTCATTTGGGAAACATGACCAGCCCATCGGAGCTGGTGCTTCAGGATCATGGCTTCAATGCTGGGAATCTCGGTCTGCTCCAGGACTTCGACATCGGTGTTGAAGTCACACCAGTGGATGTTGAGGATGGTGCGCAGGCAGCGCTGATGGAAGCGCTCGAGGAGGCGGATGTGGCTGCGGTAAGTTACCCATGTCTCAGAGCCGTAGAGGAGGGTGGTGAGAACGACAGCCCTGTAGACGCGGATCTTTGTTTTGCTTTTCAGGCTCTTGTTGCTCCAGACTCGTTTGTATAGTCTGCCGAAAGAACTATTTGTCTTTGCCAGTCTGTTGTTTATTTCCTTGTCCATCTTAGCGTCGGATGAGAAGTTGCAACCCAAGTAGGTAAACTGCTGGATTGATTTCAGCTCTGTGTCGTCTATGCTGATGGTAAAAACGGATGCTAAAACGGATGGTAATAACGGATGCTAAAACGAATGGTATATTGATGCGAATTTGTTCTTTTAAAGAGAAGCATAATTATGCGTTGTTATCGATTTTTTTTTTTTTAAGCGGGCGATATGGGAAGTTTCTGCTGGGGCCAACCATCAAACGGCTAAATAGCCTACAATTTAATCTCCCTCCATCAACTGTTAAAAATATCTCGACGATTCGACGATTGCATGTTTGCACCGAGTTGATAACGAGACCTGTCGGCTGGCTGTAAATTTAGCGGCTTAAGTTGTTCTTCATCTTACTCCGCACAATTGTACCAAAGATAAAGGAATAACAAATTAAAAGCTTAAAATAGAACAATTTTAGTTTTAGTGCCGAAAGTGATCCGGGAAACGATGTGCACTGCTTTTAGTAGTGCACTACCTTCTATTGGTTTGTCGATAGAAATAAGATAGAGTTATACACAGTTGAATCATTTTCAGCGAGTTACATCTCATTGTAAAAACATTAACGGAGAAGAAATGGCAAAAAAAAAAAACGCCGGAGGATTAGTATAAATTTACTGGCATCGTATCACAAGGGCTGCAGTCAAATAAGCTACGGTATGTCATCGCAATCTATTCCAGCCGTGATCCTGACGAAATAGCGCGTGAAGACAAAAGAACGTCGCGTGACTTACTTTGTATTGTTATTTGAAAAAATATGAGCCTGTTTTGTTTTTTATTTTTTAACAAAATGGTACATTCATGTCGTGAACAAGTAGATTTATTAGCTCCGGATTTCCAGTTGATTCGAGTTTCGCCCCCATCAATTAGACATCTCAAGCCCATAATCTAATTGTTAATTAACCAATCAAAACAGAACCAAATTTTCAAATGATTAGAACAAATTTTTTATTTGCGTAGAGACAGCAGTTAAATGAACACAAACGTGGATATTCCCTGAATAATTTCATATTTAGGGTAAAAGCTATTTTTCTCGAGAATTAGCTGCTACAAATAAATCGTGCGTCTCTCAGTTTTCCACTGTGCAGTGCTGACCTTGGGCTGAAGAAACGAACCGATTAATATTAAGAAGTATTTTTTTTAATCGTGCGGTTTTCAAGAGTGTATAAATCATTTGAAGCGGTCTCTATCGGTTTGTCGGTAGAAACGAGAGAGTGTTTCACACAGCTGAATCATATGTAGCGAGATACATCTAATCGTAACAACATGCAGCAATGGATCGAGAAGAAATAGCCAAAAAAATCGCCGAAAAGAGTTTTTTTCTCGAGAATTAGCTGCTACAAATGATTCGTGCGCCACTCAGTTTTACTGTGTAATGCTGACCTTAGGCTAGAAAAAACTAACCGATTAAATTTGAGAAGCATTTTTTTTAGCGTGCGGTTTTCAAGAGTACATTAATTATTTGAAGCAGTCTCACGGGCATATACCGTCAGTTTTATATCACAAATCTTAACGACTTCACCTCCTTAAAGATATACCCGAACTCCATAGGCAGAATACAATATAAATTTCAATCAATTTTTTTTCTTTAATCTCTTCCTCTGTTTTCTTGTTAGAGACAGCGAAATTTTTAGAACAAATCAGATTAAGTCATATACAAATGCGATCAAAATTTTGCCACCCCCAGAGCGGAATTCTTTCCAAAAACCCCTCAAGGAGTGTCTGATTTTGCAGAGCCCCGTTCGGCATTTGCTGGTCTTTATTTCTATCGGGTAGTTCAATTGACTTTTCATTTTAAACCTCAGAACCACAAACTCCACCAACCAGAAACGTCCGATTATAGTTAGGTAGAAGAAATATTCAGTAAGACTGGAGAAAAACACCCCGTTTTACAGAATATCAAGTTTTGTACGAAATTACAACCTTACTTAATAAGTTTTCGAGCGTTTAAGGAGTTTGACGAGTGACAAAAAAGAATATTTCCGTTGCTAATCCTTTTACCTGTCAACAAAGGTTCGATTCACCAGCACGAAATGTATGGAAAGTATTTTTTAATACGAGTAACTGTAGTGTAATCATATTAAAAATGCGTCGGCGGCGGCGGAAACGGATGTTCCTCGAAGAGTCAGACAGGATTCCGCTCTTCATTTCAAGAAGCCAGTTTATGCCCAGTGGCGAGGACGGTGAAATCTTCTCAGCAAAGTATAGCATAATCATCCGGTCTGCGATCAACAGGTGCCTCTTTCCTTGAAAACTGAGCGGAAAATAGAGACAACCTCGGCGGATTTAAAAAAAAAAAAGAGAGATCTAATTGTAATTGGATCGAAGAAGACAAATACCAGAGGCACACAAGGTATTCTATAATATTATTCACGGAAACAACTCTCCGTAGTCTTCATCAGGGGACAGTTCCAGCTAAAAATCGTTAAACTTCTTACACGTATCTTGAAACTGAGCAGCATTTTTTTAGCGGAAACAAGCTTCTGATACTTCATTATTGTAAATTATATTTGTCGGGTGGGAGAGGGATTAGGAGAACCCTTGCCTATCCCTTCCCCATTGGTACAGGACATAGCAGGCATGTTAGGCGCATAGAGGGATGTCAGGGATGTTTCTTTATCTTCTTGTCAATGAACGGTGGCGTTTTCCATCAGTACTTTTCTTGGTAAAGAAGTCCTAAAAGAAAAAAAATTTAAATGAATATCTGATCAAAATTTCTAGATGGGTAAAGCTATTGATAATTGCTCCGTCACGGCGCCTCTGTGCAAATGTAAGGAAAATCTCGATTAAAAAGAATATTTAGTCAGTTTTCTTACGGTATAGATATTCCGCATAGAAATTAGCAATTATATTTGTCGTGCATGTCGGTGGGGGTCAGGCAGCGCACTACCTACCCCTCCCCCATCACACTCTTGCTGTTCCAGTAAAGGATATAGGAACTTTAGTGAAGTATCGCATTGAAAAATACTGTTTTACTCGCATAACTCGACGAAAAAAAAACTCAATCGAAAAAAGATATACCAAATGTACTTAGTATTTCCCAATTCTCTTGCGTTATCTGCCGACAGGACTAATACAGAGTTGTTTGTGACAAAAAAATTCCAAAAATTTTGATCAAAACCGAAAACCACATCCAAAACTGTGAAAACCGATAGATTTTCACATCCCGGTTATTAAAACCCTGATCGATCCGATACAGTGGTGACAAGTGGAGCATACAGAGTAAACTACACTAATTTCATTACAGTATTTGTGAATGACATGGACTTGGCATTCGTATCTTCTAGTATATGCTTACATTATAGGCTTAATTTCAGCTGCTCTCGCGAGGTCCAGTAAGAGTGAATCGCCCTGAAACTCTCCTTTTTTTCATTTTCGTTGCTTCCCCGCCATGGAACAGACGCCCATAGTTAGTCATAATCTCCCTCACCGATCGCGAATTTCCAATTTATCATAGGTGCAGATATCGCGTATTCTAAGTGTATAAGGACTATAAGTCTTCTATAAGTCTGTATTGCCCTAAACGAGCCATATATTATATGCATAGCAGGGGTGTAGCATGAGATTTCGAAGGTGTATGCACAGAAGCGGAAATTGGGAGCGCCGAAGGTGCCCCAGACTAGGAGGGACTGGGGGCATGCTCCCCCAGAAAATTTTGCAATTTAGCGTCTCGGAAATGCCATTTCGAACTATTTCCGCCGAACGTTTATAAATAAATTTTATAAATAAATGCGACGGAAAATGCAGTAGTTAGTTGTTTATTTACCCATCTCTACAGTTTTAAAGCTAAAAGGTTCGTTGGCTTCCTAAAATATATATAATGCATCAAAAATATATGTAATGGATTAATGAAAAGGCACTGGAGAAAAAAACACACGCGCTAGTATAATTCGAACTTTAAAATCGGTCCTATTTTATGGTAACTGTGACAAATGTTATAAGGGAATGAAATAAAAGTTTTCCCGATTTCAGCTGTACGCACGGGCGTACGTGCGTATATGGACGCTACTCCCTCTGTATAGGGTATTGTAATGTAGATAATGACATTGGTATGGTAACTTACCAAACACAACACTGTTTTTCTGCTTGTGCAGGCTTCTCTCTTCCTCTCTTACTTTGCATCTAAACTTGTTTTCCTTCCTTCGTAAAAAAACACCACACAATCCACAGTTGCTTCTTGAGGTCCTTGACCTTCTTCCGTTGCCGGCACGTTTGACACGTTGGAAGACATGGTTCGCAAAATGATCGACCTTAACCTAAGTGCTCCTCATTGCAAGGTCAAAGTTTTGGGCGTCATTCAAGATGCGTGAACACCCACGGATGGTCAAAGTCTTAGGCGTCATTCAAGACGTGTAAACCCCCTAGGGATCCCTACGATATTTCAATTGGTTTGTCACGCATTCCTCTCAATAACATTTGCGTTTAGCGGCTATTCGAGATCAATGGAGGGGCGTGATTGCCGCTCAGATCGAAGAGAAACCGAAACCTAAATAGGTCAAATAGGAAAAACCGAAAACTACACCGGATATCAAATCCGAAAACCCGTTAGTATTTTTCGCGAAAACCGAAAACCAAATGCTTTAAAACGGAAAATCCGCAAACTGCAGTGAATACCAAAACCAAAAAACCGACGTTTTTTAGCACAAAAACCGAAAAACCGATCTAAAAAAATTTGCCAAAAATCCCAATGTCCCCGTCTTATTATCATCATCATATTTTAGACATACAACGTCTCGTTATTAAATCAAAATACTAAAAGTACTTGATTTTTTTAGATTCAGATCCCTGGAGAAATCATGTTATTAGCTTATATCGTTGTCCTGTATGGAGCAGGTAGGGAAGAGTATGTAATTGAAATATAAAATTTTCATTAAGTATGAGGAAATGCTTTATTTTCTCTGCTTAAATATAATCTTTGGACTTCGTTTTCGCCGACTCTTTCCCAGACCCTTCTTCTCTCTCTTTGAGATTTAAATCTCTAGAAGTGTATGATAATGGGTGGGAACGAGTCATAAAGCCCGAAACGAAGGGTACGGCAGGAAAGCGCAACTATCTTGGGGGCACTTATCCCAGAAACGACTGCGATGACGACTCTTGTGAGGCATGACCTTGAGGCACGTTCCATTGGTATGCTGCAACGAAGCTATTTAGAATCTGACAAGGAGAAACGGATTGAAAACTTTTACTTAAGATCCTCTCCCACGCTCCCACCCCCACAAAGTGAAGAAAAAAGATCAAAAGTTTAATATTCTTTCTAACAAGATGTATCCATTTCTCTCCCCGACTCGAAGGCAACTGGATAGTGCACGGTGAGACTTATGGTCCTTGGAGTGATTGGTCCCCATGTAGTGTTCAAGTAGGGGAGGGATTCATGACAAGAAACCGTGACTGTATTGTGGAGGATTGCCCTTCACCTGGAGAGTACATAGACTATATGAAATGCTTTGTGAAGCCGTGCCCTTGTGAATGTCCTACCGCTACAGGTAATTGACTCACAGAAAGTGATTTGACCTTTTGCTCGGTTGAATGAATGATCAGAGCCGTGAGCCGACTGACCAAGTGTTCTGACAGACTAGCCGACCAACTGACCAAAAAACCAACTGAATGACTAGCTGACTGACTGGATGATCAACTGATCAACCGCCTTAACCGACGAAATCATAGACAAGCAGACTAACTCACTAGCTGATAAACTGAACGACTAAGTGACACATCGACTGATTGAGTAATCTGTTAATCAGTTATATAAAATGAATAATTGACTACCGAGCTGACTAACAGACGTATTGACTAGATAATTAGCTGACTTCATGATTCGCTGACTGGCCGGCCCGATGATTGACTAATCAGCAGAATGACCGGCTGACTGGCTGACTGGCTGACCAAGTGATAGAAAGAAAAAAAATGCAACTACGGTCATAATTATGTTACATGAAAGTTTCGGTAAATGTGACCTGTTTTATGTGACGTGTTTAAATATCTGATCTGCAGAAGGACCAGGAACAAAGGCGCCACAAACTGAAAGGAGTTACTTACTTTTATATTCACAACTTTATTTAGCTCTAATAAAATGTCTGAGTTCTGATCGACCCTGCAAGAATGGATTTTTCACGTGATTGGTGTAAGATACCTTCTAAAAACCGTCTAATAACGACGTTTTGTAACTGATCTGTGATTGGACACACTTAAAGATGACTATCACGAGCGTGTTCTTTTATCGCACATAATTACAGGCCCTCGCTGCTAACAGTCGAGGCCTACTTAAGACTCCACCGGGTCCAGACAGATGTTCTTTCCCAATATGCTAGGCAAAAGAAATCTGTTACCTCTCTAAGGCTCAAGATCCCGTAAAACCTCACCCTGTTTGTGACACATTCCCGTTAAAGTCAAAAAGGGTGTGTCCCCCTACCCCGTCCCCCCTCCCCCAAGAGCTCTCAAGTTATATCAGTATTGACAACAGTTATAAAATCCCATTTTTGTATCTTTTCATTTGTGATAGGTACAATCCAAATTGAAGTTGAAGAAGGATCGACCACAGCTGGTGGGTTAAGTTACTCTGATTTTTATAATTGACTTCTAACACTTAATTTTATTGCAGTCATCTTAAATGGTGTTCTTAAAGGTGTAAAATGTTAATATTTCTTTTCTGTCTTCAATAAACACACAAGCTAGAAACTTCCTTTTGAATCAAAGGTACTTTAAAGGTCGTAATTCGTTCATGAATCGTTGACATATTGGGAGGTTATTACAAAAGGACAAAACGATTTCCACGAAAACGTAAACAAATCAATTTTTGCTCTTCAAGGTTCCCCCAATTCACGTTACTGCGAGTCAGAATTCCCTTTGATTTCAACTTTGTTCTTTTTCAGGACCAGTAACTAACCCAGGTGGTAAGTCCTCTTAAGTGTAAAAACTTCTCTAGCTGTAAGTTTTCTATCACAACCGTGTATAGAATTTTCCGGCAGAAGAGTGCTGGTAATTCCGATTGGTATAATCGACTTGATTCGCATTTTAACTCGCTTCAGTTCTTCATCGATTTCACCGGTCTAATATGATATAAGCTTGCGAAGCCAATTAATCCCTTCTATCTACAATCTTCGGTGTCTACGACTCCTTCGACCTAAACTGAAGATCGAGCTGTTTGCCTTCTAGGAATCGCATTCGTTCTTGCACCTGCATACTCTCTCAAAGAGTCTTCACCCAAAAAACCATTTTAATGAGTCATCTTTGACGTCCCTTCACTTTTAAATAATTTGCAGCAACTGGTACTATTGGCATTGAGGTGGAGGAGGAGTCCTCAACTGCTGGTAGGTCTCAGTACAATAAAAATTAAAAAGATGTATGTATATTTTTACGAACTTTTCGGGACCAGTATAGATTGGTGTAGACGGTCAGTTAACAATGATTTGACGAGGTCTAGCATCATAGCGATAATTATCAAGGCCAAAGTTTGCGTTATCTGCCGAAGCCGAAGGCTAAGGCGCATAACACGTACTGAGGCCTCGATAGTTATCGCTATCATGTGAAAACCGAATCCAATAATTGTTTTATTATGCATATTCCTGAGCTGTACTTGAAAAGGCAAGAGCGCACAATACTATTGTCTGTAGATATGACGTCACTTCTATGACGTAAGAGAATGTATAATAATAAATGTTGATGTGCACAGGCCTGATATGTAATCTATCTGACAAGTACTTTATCTAACATAATGATAATTACATTCCTTTTTCTTATGAGTTATTATTTTCTCTTCCAGCACCAGGACCTACTGCCCCGACTGGTAAGTCACACTGGGATTTACACAATTTTTTTTGTATCATAGTTTGTGCAGTTTTGGTTTGTCAATAGTATGATTCAATTTGGAGACATAACTTTTTAGCACTTATAAAACAGTCGTTACGAGCTTGAGAAAATAAGACAAAAACAAAGGAAAAAAAAAACAGGCTGAGTCTCCTATATGGTGGCTTCAATTCGCCTGCTACCCGCGTTAGAAATCATAAATGGGTGCAGAGAAACACAGATAAGCCGAATCAATCGAGTGAAGTGAAAAAAAGACAAGTATTTTATTGGACAGACAAGACTTAAACTCCTCGGACAAGGAAAAAATTTGGGCTAAATCATTCGACAGCAGAGCTATTGCATTTTATCTGATTGAAATGTCTTTTTATCACTTTCTGGAAAAAGAAATAATCACTAAAAGTGGTAAATAAGCAATCATAAAAAGCTAAGGTATCTCCTCTAAATTAGGTTCATTGAATGTACAGCCTGTTTTTTCTTAATTTTTTCCAGGACCAAAAGCAGCTACCTCTAGTGGTGAGTCTATACGCTCAACAATTGTTCAAGTGCTTTACTCTCTGCAAAAAGCCTACATCTTGTTACTTTTAGATTCAGCGAGTTTGATGAACAATGGACCTTATCGGGCTCTAGAGAATGAACATTAAAGCTTGTGAGGACTATTTCCCCGAAGTCTCACACAGATGTCTTTCTTTCAACGCTGAATTTTGAAAAAAGCGAAATTGGGCTTTCAATCAGACTAATATAATTGGCACCAATTGTATCTTTTACCAAAAGTGCCACTGCAAGTAATGCATGCGGCTTTCAGAACTCGAAATTCTTTGAATTGAAATTTACCAAAGGTAATATTATTTAAAGACTTCTTATCACTAGTGTTTGAGAATATAAAAACTGAACCATTAATATTGAGGCTGAATTAACCAAAGATTAAGAAAACCTGGTCTAAGACCTTGCTTATCACATGACATCGCCCTGACACTAAACTTATGGTTTGCTGCCTTTTTCTCATTAAGGACAAGGTCAGATAAAAATCCCCACCGGAGGACCGGCTGGGAAGAAATAAAACAGATTATTTCAAAACAAAACGACAACAACCTTTACATGAAAGACAATTATCTACGATTGGTAACGAGGACATTAGACTATAAGATTATTAATTTCTTTGCGTACCAAATTTTAGATAAAAGTAAAACAAGACGTCCTTTTCCTTTTGATTCTATTTTTTTTACAAGTCCCATTTCATGTCAACTTTATTTTCTTTTTTTTTTATTTTCAAAGCAGAGAAAGAAACAACATCGGCTCCTGGAGAAGGAGAAGAGGAAGGAACTACATCTGCTCCTGGAGAGGGAGAAAAAGAAGGAACAACATCGGCTCCTGGAGAAGGAGAAAAAGAAGGAACTACATCGGTTCCTGGAGAGGGAGAAAAAGAAGGAACAACATCGGCTCCTGAAGGAGGAGAAGAAGAAGGAACTACATCGGCTCCTGGAAAAGGAGAAGAGGAAGGAACTACATCGGCTCCTGGACAAGTAGAAGAAAAAGCAACTACATCGGCTCATGGAGAAGGAGAAGAAGAACGAACTACATCGGCTCCTGGAGGAGGAGAAGAAGAAGGAACTACATCGGCTCCTGGAGAAGGAGAAGAAGAAGGAACTACCTCGGCTCCTGGAGAAGGAGAAGAAGAAGGAACTACATCGGCTCCTGGAGAAGGAGAAGAGAAAGGAACTACATCGGCTCATGGAGAAGTAGAAGAAGAAGGAACGACATCGGCTCCTGGAGAAGGAGAAGAAGAAGGAACTACATCGGCTCCTGTAGGAGGAGAAGAAAAAGGACCTACATCGGCTCCTGGAGAAGGAGAAGAGGAAGGAACTACATCGCCTCCTGAAAAAGGAGAAGAAGAAGGAGCTACATCGGCTCCTGGAGAAGGAGAAAAAGAAGAAAATACATCGGTTCCTGGAGAAGGAGAAGAGGAAGCAACTACATCGACTCCTGGAGAAGGAGAAGAAAAAGGAACTACATCGGCTCCTGGAGAAGGAGAAGAGGAAGGAACTACATCGGCTCCTGGTGAGGTAAAAGAGGAAGGAACTACATCGGCTCCTGGAGCAGGAGAAAAAGAAGGAACTCCATCGACTCCTGGAGAAGGAGAAGACGAAAGAACTACATCGGCTCCTGGACAGGGAGAAAAAGAAGGAACAACATCGGCTCCTGGAGAAGGACAAAACGAAGAAACAACATCGACTCCTGAAGGAGGAGAAGAACAAAGAACTACATCGGCTCCTGGAAAAGAAGAAGAGGAAGGAACTACCTCGGCTCCTGGAGAAGGAAAAGTAGAAGGACCTACATCAGCTCCTGGAAAAGGAGAAAAAGAAGGAACTACATCGCCTCCTGGAGGAGGAGAAGAAGAAGAAGGAACTACATCGGCTCCTGGAGAAGGACAAGAAAAAGGAACTACATCGGCTCCTGGAGAAGGAGAAGAAGAACGAACTACCTCGGCTCCTGGAGAAGGACAAGAAAAAGGAACTACATCGGCTCCTGGAGAAGGACAAGAAAAAGGAACTACTTCGGCTCCTGGAGCAGGAGAAAAAGGAGCAACTACATCGACTCTTGGAGAAGGAGAAGAGGGAGGAACTACATCGCCTCCTAGGGAAGGAGAAGAAAAAGGAACTACATCGGCTCCTGGAGAAGAAGAAGAAGAAGGAACTACCTCGGCTCCTGGAGAAGGAGAAAAAGAAGGAACTACATCGCCTCCTGGAGGAAGAGAAGAAGAAAGAACGACATCGGCTCCTGGAGAAGGAGAAGAAGAAGGAACTACCTCGGCTCCTGGAGAAGGAGAAAAAGAAGGAACTACATCGGCTCCCGGAGAAGGAAAAGAGGAAGGAACTACATCGGCTCCTGGAGAAGAAGAAGAAAAAGGAACTACATCGGCTCCTGGAGAAGGAGAAAAAGAAGGAACTACATCGGCTCCTGGTGAAGGAGAAGAAGAAGGAACTACATCGGCTTTTGGAGCAGGAGAAAAAGAAGGAACTACATCAAGTCCTGGAGAAGGAGAAGAGGAAGGAACTACATCGGCTCCTGGAGAGGGAGAAAAACAAGGAACAACATCGGCTCCTGGAGAAGGAGAAGAAGAAGGAACTACATCGGCTCCTGGAGAAGGAGAAGAGAAAGGAACTACATCGGCTCCTGGTGAGGTAAAAGAAGAAGGAACTACATCGGCTCCTGGAGAGGGAGAAAAAGAAGAAACAACATCGGCTCCGGAAGGAGGAGAAGAAGAAGGAACTACATCGGCTCCTGGAGAAGGAGAAGAAAAAGAAACTACATTGGCTCCTGGAGAAGAAGAACAGGAAGGAACTACATCAGCTCCTGGAGAAGGAGAAAAAGAAGGAACAACATCGGCTCCTGGAGAGGGAGAAAAAGAAGAAACAACATCGGCTCCGGAAGGAGGAGAAGAAGAAGGAACTACATCGGCTCCTGGAGAAGGAGAAAAAGAAGGAACTACATCGGCTCCTGGAAAAGGAGAAGAGGAAGGAACTACATCAGCTCCTGGAGATAGAGGAAAAGAAGGAACTACATCGGCTCCTGGAGAGGGAGAAAAAGAAGAAACAACATCGGCTCCGGAAGGAGGAGAAGAAGAAGGAACTACATCGGCTCCTGGTAAAGGAGAAGGAGAAGGAACTACATCGGCTCCTGGAGCAGGAGAAAACGAAGGAACTACATCGACTCCTGGAGAAGGAGAAGAGCAAGGAACTACATCGGCTCCTGGAGAGGGAGAAAAAGAAGGAACAACATCGGCTCCAGGAGAAGGAGGAAAAGAAGGAACTACATCGGCTCCTGGAGAGGGAGAAAAAGAAAGAACAACATCGGCTCCTGAAGGAGGAGAAGAAGAAGGAACTACATCGGCTCCTGGAAAAGGAGAAGAGGAAGGAACTACATCGGCTCCTGGACAAGTAGAAGAAGAAGGAACTACATCGGCTCCTCAGGAAGGAGAAGAAGGAACTACATCGGCTCCTGGAGAAGTAGAAGAAGAAGGAACTACACCGGCTCCTGAAGAAGGAGAAGAAGAAGGAACTACATTGGCTCCTGGAGCAGGAGAAAAAGAAGGAACTACATCGACTCCTGGAGAAGGGGAAGAGGGAGGAACTACATCGGCTCCTGGAGAAGGAGAAAAAGAAGGAACAACATCGGTTCCTGGAGAAGGAGAAAAAGAAGGAACTACATCGGCTCCTGGAGAAGGAGAAAAAGAAGGAACAACATCGGTTCCTGAAGGAGGAGGAGAAGAAGAAGGAACTACATCGGCTCCTAAAAAAGGAGAAGAGGAAGGAACTACATCGGCTCCTGGACAAGTAGGAGAAGAAGGAACTACATCGGCTCCTGGAGAAGGAGAAAAAGAAGGAACAACATCGGCTCCTGAAGGAGGAGAAGAAGAAGGAACTACATCGGCTCCTGGAGAAGGAGAAGAGGAAGGAACTACATCGGCTCCTGGAGAAGGAGAAAAAGAAGGAACAACATCGGCTCCTGAAGGAGGAGAAGAAGAAGGAACTACATCGACTCCTGGAGAAGGAGAAGAGCAAGGAACTACATCGGCTCCTGGAGAGGGAGAAAAAGAAGGAACAACATCGGCTCCTGGAGAAGGAGGAAAAGAAGGAACTACATTGGCTCCTGGAGAGGGAGAAAAAGAAAGAACAACATCGGCTCCTGAAGGAGGAGAAGAAGAAGGAACTACATCGGCTCCTGGAAAAGGAGAAGAGGAAGGAACTACATCGGCTCCTGGACAAGTAGAAGAAGAAGGAACTACATCGGCTCCTCAGGAAGGAGAAGAAGGAACTACATCGGCTCCTGGAGAAGTAGAAGAAGAAGGAACTACACCGGCTCCTGAAGAAGGAGAAGAAGAAGGAACTACATCGGCTCCTGGAGCAGGAGAAAAAGAAGGAACTACATCGACTCCTGGAGAAGAGGAAGAGGGAGGAACTACATCGGCTCCTGGAGAAGGAGAAAAAGAAGGAACAACATCGGTTCCTGGAGAAGGAGAAAAAGAAGGAACTACATCGGCTCCTGGAGAAGGAGAAAAAGAAGGAACAACATCGGTTCCTGAAGGAGGAGGAGAAGAAGAAGGAACTACATCGGCTCCTAAGAAAGGAGAAGAGGAAGGAACTACATCGGCTCCTGGACAAGTAGGAGAAGAAGGAACTACATCGGCTCCTGGAGAAGGAGAAAAAGGAGGAACAACATCGGCTCCTGAAGGAGGAGAAGAAGAAGGAACTACATCGGCTCCTGGAGAAGGAGAAGAGGAAGGAACTACATCGGCTCCTGGAGAAGGAGAAAAAGAAGGAACAACATCGGCTCCTGAAGGAGGAGAAGAAGCAGGAACTACATCGGCTCCTGGAGAAGGAGAAGAAGAAGGAACTACATCGGCTCCTGGAGAAGGAGAAGAGAAAGGAACTACATCAGTTCATGGAGAAGGAGAAGAAGAGGGAACTACATCGGCTCCTGCTGGTGAGATTTATTTTTACCTATACTTTTTGTTTTACAACATGTCCCTTTGGATAGCAACGTTGTTTTCTTTTGTTTTCCAAAGGACCTGTGGTCTCTCCAACTCCCATAGGTAAGTTGCCTTCTAGCTTTTGTTTAAATCGTTTCAAATGCCTCTTTTTGAGTTTTTTTCGTTGGATAATCCAGAATGTTTATTTATCAGTTGTTTTACTTTTTGTCGCGAAGGAGAAGAAGAAACTACATCCTCAGCGACGGGTAACATATCTTGTTATGTTTAATCTTCATCTCGCAATATCTGCCTGGGCATGAATGAGTAGCACCAGACTAAAGGCGTCGTTAAAATGAGAAAATATACCCTGGTATTGCCAGCTTTTTGTGGAAGGAGGATTCCATAATAATAATAATAATAATAATAATAATAATAATAATAATAATAATTATTATTATTTAATATTTATATTGCGCAAATTAACATGTGGATATGATCAAATGCGGATCACAACACTTTTCGGGGGACTTTGGCCGGACTGCATCAGCAGTTTACAAACAATCGAAGGAAACTTTTTTGGAGATGCCCCCTCCCCCCAATTCCCAGTAAACAGGCCAGAGCACATCACAGTAATCTCGTGAGTGGGTTCTTTAACGTCCCCTGCCTAACCAAATTACAGTTTATTCGTCCTTATCCGAGAGGACTAAAATGTCTATCCATTTCTTGATTTTATAGAAAGGTACGCATTTTCCTCAGTTATTTTAAGACCTTGAGTGTTGGTCCGGCCGGGGCTCGAACCACCGACCTCGACCTCCCGCACAACAGTCCAGCGGTCTAACCAATTGAGCTAACCGGGAGGCTTATCAGTAACATAATGATAGGGTCTATTCACATTTATTTTTTTTCTATATTGGGAGGGACACATAGATGAATGGGTTTAAGCTTTTTTTTTTACTGCAAAATTCCAGTGTCTGATTGGTTCTTTACACGTTAATTTCCTTGTCATGTGGATATCCGATTAGATGTAAATGATAAATGAAAAAAAGCATCACATATAAGGTATTTTGCATTTGATCTGCAGAGGCACCAGTCACGGAAGCGCCAGTACCTGGTAAGAGACACTTTCATTTGTGCTAAAAGCCACGTGGATGTGTAATAAAATTCTTGATTTGTCATTGGTGTTCTTTTTAAACATTTTGTCACTGGCTCATATTAAATTCTTCCAAGTCACACAAAGGTAGAGCTACAACTTCCGATCAACTATTTCGCTCGTCCCGGTGATAGTGTTCGTAAAAAGAGCTCTGGTCGCTGATTAGTGTTTCGACAGTTTGATGATGGAAGTCATCACCATATTTCTATGGCCCTAGAAGGATACATGAAAACTTTCCTTAAAGTAGGATACCCGTACTTGGCTATGGTCAGTTAAACAAGTTTAAGAAAGCCATTAAGATTTTTTTATTGCAAAAGCTTTTTAATTCTTGGTGTGTAATTTTTATTTATTTTGTTTTTCTACATCTTCTCGGTAAACATTTTTTTAATACTTTTTAAAATCGATGTTAAGTTGAATTTTTAACATTTAATTGTAATGCACAATTGAAAATTCTTATATTGATAACTGCGCAATATGAGTCAATTAGCTATTATTATTGTTATTATTATTATGTCAGTCGCTTCTAATTTGCTTTTAAATACTTCATTTACTCCATAAATTTGTCTCGTTCGCTTGTTTAACCTAATGACACATGAGAAACAAGCTTTCTTCACTGTTCATTAAAGAAATTCCATGTGAGGACAATCCTCTCGGGGCTGAAGAAGGTGGAAAATTGCTCGACTCAAGCTTCACTGCTACCTCAAGTTACGCTGAATTCCAACCCTTCAATGGCCGGTTGAATGGTCCATTGGCCTGGTGTGCGGAAGGAACTGACGAAGGGCAAGAGTATCTACAGATTCACGTACCAGATGCAGAAGCCATTTGTGCTATTGCTCTTCAAGGGACCGGTTTTGGAGGCGGAAATGAACATGTGACGGAGTTTTACTTAGAATATTCCATCGATGGCAATCTGTGGAACACAATAGCTGATGAGGATGGAAATTTGAAGGTAAAGGTTACAGTTCTCTTTAGTGTAACTTTAAAGAATGAAGCAGAAACAGTAAGAGAAGAAGATGTGAAGAAGAAGAGGAAGAAGAGGAAGAAGAAGGAAACACCATCTACGTTTAGTCACTCTCTAGGAGTCTGTGTGACTGAATTACGTGCAATAACGTACTAGTCAGGACTGGTCACTATTTATAGCCCGCGGAGGCGGGAGGAGGGTATCGGAAGATATTGGCAGTGTCACATCATTGGTGGTCAGTTTTCTATAGCCCCCGCTCATACTCTGTTAGCGACGACTGAGACCCCCCCCCCTCCCCCTTCGTTCCCCCTTAAAACCATGTGATCCTCCAAAAATCCTCCGACTTTCCAAGGGGATAAATAATGACTAGTTCCTAGCATGGATACAAAGAAAAAATTAAAAATATATATTGGAAACTATTTACATTTGGTAACTTAAACTATGGCTTATAATGACTTATTTCTTGGTCAAGTCAGTTTTACAAACTAAATAAGAACGCTAGATATAACGGTAATGATAGAGATGTAGTGTAGATTAAAGCTGACGATTGAGATAACTGTTTACGAAGAGTGAAGATTGCCTCATAATTTTAAAACGGTATATATAACGGTAATGATAGAGATGTAGTGTAGATTAATGCTGACGATTGAGATAACTGTTTACGAAGAGTGAAGATTGCCTCATAAATTTATAACGGTATATATAACGGTAATGATAGAGATGTAGTGTAGATTAATGCTGACAATTGAGATAACTGTTTACGAAGAGTGAAGATTGCATCATAAATTTATCTGTCTTTTTTAAACAGATGTTCGAGGGAAATGAAGACTCGAAATCTACCATAAAACACGAGCTTTCGGTTCCCGTCGAGGCAAAGTACATTCGAATTTTCCCAATGTCTTTCGACGGATGGCCGTGTTTGAGAGCAGAGCTGTACGGAAAAGGTAATTTGTAACTGCCCAAACCGGTCTTCAGCTCAAACTACCGCAATGACATTTCACTGAGATAATCTTCATTCTAGATCTAATTCCAAATAAGATACGTCATAATCAGTGAAATCCGTATTGACGTTGAAAGTTATGGAAAAGATTGGAAGTCCTGAAGACAAACTGTCAATAGCAATAAACTGTTCTGAGACCCGTTTTGATACCGGGAGTGACTACTGTCTGACCGTGAATTAACAAATGGTAAACACCACAGCGTACACTATTGAGTTATGGATGCACGCGGGAGGTTGCTAAGCACGAAAGAAGCGTAAGAGTCGCTCGAGGCGATAGCCGAGAGCGACTCTAGCTTCTTGAGTGCTTAGCAAACCTCCCAAGTGCATCCATAACTCAATAGTGTACGCTGTGGTGTTTACCATTTGTTTTATAACATAACATTAATACATTGTAACTAAAGAGTTCCCTTTTATTTAACAAGTCTTACGTGACCAGAAAAAACAAGCGCGCGCGGAAAAATAGTCTTTGCATTTGCTCACGTCAGCAGCGTACACCCATGGGCAAATGGGGGACGCTAAATTGACCAATCAGAGCGCGCGCTTTACTTTGGTTATGTTATAAACATACACTAGAAACGACATGACTTGCAATAATTCTGGAGAGAGGGGGTATTTTAAATTGAAGGACAACCGTGGCCACGTAAGGCAGTGGGTTACGACTGCATACACTTGTTATTTACCACATGTGATTTCTTTCCCTTTTACAGAAAAGAAACAAAAAGCCCCTTTCGGAGGTAAGAGAAAGATGTTTAGAAGTGTATACATATGTTTATTTGACTCTTTAGCAGCATGACTTTGCTCATACTGTGCAAGGATTTAAAAAGTATCGGATTTTTGTACTTATATTAAGACGTTGTTCTGTACGGGAAAAGCATTAATGAAAAAACTGTCTGTTCCTCCTTCGTAATTATCAATAACGGTCAAATCCTTTCTGAATACAAATGTCGCTTATTGCCGAATAGCTAGGAGTCTTCCGTAAACCACCGAACCACAGGTCAAAATTCAAAGGATTTTAGAACAGATAATTGTTCGCAAATGGAAAACATGACCTCCTATTCCCCAACCTTCAAAGTCATATGTATTTTAGGGAGTTAATCTCAAGAGCTGTCGTCAATTGAGGGCTGAGTTTATCTTGGTTTGCGTCTAAACTTTCAGAATCTTACAGCCTCTCACTTCACCAAAAAAAATTAGAATTTTGATTCGTATTAAAAGCTGCCTCGTCTAAGGGGCATGTGGGTGCTATGTTATTTGGCAATATTGAAACACGTGGAAAAGAACTTTAGGAAATGGCAAGTCCAAAAAAACCTTTATTGTGATTTTAGGGTTTTGATGTTTTATTTAATTTTCCACTCCACGACATGCCCTTATTGATCTCAACTTTCTTATATTTTCTTTTCCAAACAAATTACTTCGCCTCGTAAAGGTGAGATACATTTTGACTTTTATTTTACATTGATTAGTAAGCAACGGAGGGGAGGGAAGGGGAGGAAGAGAGAGGTAAAGTATACTTACGTGTTTGTGCAAATATGTTGATTTAAAACTTTCCTTTTTCAAGAAATTCCATGCAAGGATGATGGTCTAGGGGCACAAGAAGGTGGAAATTTGCCTGATTCAAGCTTTTCAGCCAGTTCGAGCCACAGGTATCGCCATTATCCGGCTTCTGGTCGTTTGAATGGTCCATTAGCTTGGTGTCCTATGAGCAATGGTGAGGAGTATCTTCAGATTCACCTACCGGATGCCAAAATCATTTGTGCTGTTGCGGTACAAGGTTTTGAGGATTTAAGGGAATATGTCACGAGTTTCTCAATAACCTACTCCATGGATGGGGATAAGTGGTTGACATTTTTAGATGACAAGGGCAAGGATAAGGTATTATGCATAACATTAAAGAAAATATGAACGGGAAAGGAGAACTTAGCTGGCCCTTCTATTCCCTACCATACAAACCCTTCCCCACCCCCAGCCCCTAACCAGTGACGATCTGGGGCAGAGGCCCGGGCCCGGGCCCTGGAGGCCGCCGGGCACCCCCCTCCTTATTTGAGAAAAAAATAAAAATCGCTGAAGGAAGAAAAACCGGCAGGTGTACACACACAACAAAAACCGCCCCTTCCCCCCCCCCCCCCAACTCAAGGTCTAAATCTGCCCCTGCTTAAGGTGACTAAATTCATTTTCTGTTAATAAACTCTTAAAAATTCTGAAAGGGGCTTTAGGCCTTGGCTAAACCTACTTTTTTATGATAAGGGAAAAATGCAACAATAGAGGTAACGATGATAATAACAGCAACTCTATAGGCTGCGATCACTTTCAATGTCAACGACATTGAAAGTGATAACGATAACGGTTATGATAAAAACAACGGTCGGTATTGATCACGAGAACGACAACTTCGGGATAACCGGTAAAGTAACGAAAATGTAGACGACAGTCGATGTATTGCAGTGTTGATTTGTCTTTTTGTCGATGAGGTAAATACGTTTTATTGAATTCTCCATGTGTGGTTCAGCTTTACATGGTAAACAGATTTTGAATGTTTTCAATGATTTAAATATGCTGTTGTTTCACGTTGTCATCCAAGTTACTTGAATTTGTTAAACAGGTGTTCGAAGGCAACAAGGATGGGACATCCATCGTAAAACAAGAATTCCCAGTTCCTGTGAAAGCCCAGTACATTCGGATCTACCCAGTGTCGTATGAGGAATGGCCGTGTTTGAGAGTAGAGCTTTATGGAAAAGGTAACTTAAGCTTGACATTCGCAGCTGGTAACGAGAGGAAAATCTTAGCCAACACCGTTTTTCCCTAATGATAAACTCAATGCAGAGGAAAGTCTGTGCGGAAGTATTTGTAGATCACTCTCATACGGTAACCATGTTGATGATTAACAACTAATCACCTCGCGGCTCCGTAAATATCCACCCGTTGCCACCGATGCTGAAGAGAAGAGCGGTTTTAGTATATGGCACGAAAAAATTGTTTCAACTCATTCATTCCTGCAACGATTACATTTTTTCTGGCGCAATTCCCGCGCGAGTTACTCGACGGTGAATTGCAATTATCCCATGATAGCGAGGCGCGTGGCGCCGAGTTGGCTATGACTAATCTCGTATCCATTAAGTACAAGTTTAATGACTGTTTTATTCAATAAAATTATCAAAAATGCACAGGAAAAGTGTTTGTTTCCAGCCAAAAGGAGGTCCAGCTTAGCAACACTTGGGTAAATTTTCCATGTAGTGTGATCTGGTATATGAGTCGATAACCGGAACTGATTAAACCAATCAGAACACCAGAAATGCAAAATCCGGAGTTTGTAATTTAATAACAAAGGTTAATGGGAGTTTGAGTAGCCAATCAAAGCGCACCTTCAAAGCAATCCACTGTTTAAGTACAAATCATACTAAATATGACTCTATAGTTGTTTGTGCTAGTTTAAAGAACTCGCAGAGTCGAATGTATTTAATGAGGGATTTATTGCGCATCGAAAGCGTTTCGTTTGTCTCTAAAGGACGAACAAAAATGAAAAGAGCTCCTTGAACACCAACTACTAGAAATATTGAAAACGAAGCAAATTGTAGAGCTTGCAAGGGATTCCTTTGCGAGTGACGAAAAGATCTGGAAAGGAGTATGAAGAGAATCAGGACATTCTATTGATGTTAATATGTTTTTGATACTACCAAAAATAGTTACTGAGTAATACTCCACTTACTGATCATAGAGGTATATAACTGACTGGTAACTTTTATTCACAGAATTTGAAGAAGAGAAACCTTCAACACCAGGTAATTTTTCCCCAAAATAGCGAAAGCCACTGAAAAAGTAATAGACAATATTTTATTATGATTGCACAGCAGCGTTAAGTATTCAAGTGATTACAACTAAATCTTCTCCTTGAAGAGAAAAAATGGTCATTGCAAATAAAAGACATGATCATTGTATTATCACACAAAGGCAGGTTACATCCTAAACCACCTTTGGTTATATTATGATATCGCCAAGATGATAACCATATATAAAAACTCGATTAGAGAGGCAAATTCCGTTACATATACATATAAGCGTTTTAGGCTTTGAATTGAGTTTTTTTTTAGAAAATAGTAATGTTTCTTTGTCAAGAGAAAAGAAAAGTACTTTGCCTGTTGAATAGAATGCCCGTATCAGTATCGCTTTCTTGAGATTAAGTATCTTATAATGTTTATTGTGCATCTCATACCATAGACTTGTCTACATCTTATTTTTACCTCATGGTATACATAACGTAAGTCATACTATGGGGTTTAGGTTTTGGGGGCGAAATTCAATTAAAAATCACTCACTCGCTTTTTTAGACATTAATTTATGCATTAAACCTGGATTAAACACTTTTTCTCCTCCTCCTCGACGAGTTAACCTATTCAAAGTCACGGTGTACGTATATTTGGGGGGTGGTACAAAGGCGAGAATATGCTGAACAACTTGGACAGATTCAAAATGGCGTCCTATCCCTTGAAGCGTGATGGTTTTTTTATTCCAAACTTGATCAAAACATACCTTTGTGGAGCCAAAAATGGAAAGGAAATATGCTACAGAAAACTCGACTGCAGAGAAATGGGCATCTGAGTCCTAAAAAGTGACGATAACATGAACAATTCGCGCGTGAAGACCCAAACACCACGAATATGAAGTGAGCTTAAGCTTACTACAAAATTGGTTAGCGTGAAACACAATAATTGTGCCAGCACGTGTTGCCCACGATCAAAAAAACTTTCCAAAGAAATCCAGATGGCAGGTTACGTCAAGGGCGCCAAAACTTCATACCATGAGGTTGCTCTAAGGAGCCTTTGATCTTTTGTTTGTTTGTTTTATTCCCGCATTATTTTCTTATGACTTGCTTTTCTTTTTTTTTTCGAAGGAGAAGAAACTTTTCCGCCCCCTGGTGAAGGTGAGACATTTTGTTACTTTATTTTTCATCGCACAGCATGAACACTAACTTTGTTTTCTACTCTTTTTTAAGTAAAAGGAAAAACTACTGCGCCTCCTGGTAAAGGTGAGGAAACTCCTGACATTTGTTCTCAATTTTGCAGCATGCAAAATATTTATATGTCTTTTTTATATTATTTTTTTTATTTATTTTTCTTTCGTGGGGAGACTGCGAGGTTACTACCTCTTCCCCAAAATGTAAGACAGCTTGTCATGTTTATCCCTCACCTTAAAATATGTACGAATACTATCGCATTTTTTCTCGTTTTAAAAAAAAGGGAAAGAAGAAGCTACTTCACCGCCTGGTAAAGGTAAGGGCGCCTTGTGATGTTTATTCTTTATCGTATAACATGCATGACCATTCATTTTCATTGTCGTCTCTTTATTTTTAAGGAGAAGAAAAAACTACCTCAGCCCCTGAAGGTGACACGAGCTTTAATATCTGTTTTTACCTCGAGTATGCACTAATACCAACCTTGCCTTGTCATTTCTTTTTGGAAAGAAGAAGAAAAAACAACTTTGCCCCCACAGCGTGCATGAATATTGATTTTCATTTTCGTTTCTTTCTTTTTAAGGAGAAGAAAAAACTACCTCAACCCCTGAAGGTAACACGAGTTTTAATGTCTGTTGAACATGCACTAATACCAACCTTGTCTTTTCTTTTTGGAAAGGAGAAGAAAACACTACTTCACCCCACAATTCTTGCTATTTATTCTTCATTGCAAAGCATGTACGAAAATTGATCGCTATTCCTTTTTTTTTTCCAAGGAGGAGAAAAAACTTCGCCCCCTGCCATAGGTGAGACAAATTGCAATCTTTATTTTTGTTCTTACAAAAAGCTTGACCTGCTTAGATTTATATCAAGTTCATTTTCTTCTCTTTCCTCCGAGAAGAAAAAGAGACTATTTCGACTCCAGGAGAATTTGAGACTCTTGTAAGACCTAAGAGGAAATACATTTTATTCATTTAAAATCTTCTGAAGTGGGCAGCACTAGAAAAAGTTTGAAAAGTACGCTTTTCATTTTATTTAAAATTGTTCTTAAGGGTCCTCTGCTACGTGACTATTTGTGAGCAATAACGTCAACCCAAATGTTTTTTCCAAGAAATTCCATGCGACGAGAACGCTCTTGGGGCAGAGGAAGGTGGAAAATTAACCAAGTCAAGCTTCACTGCAACCTCGACCTATACAAATGAATTTCAACCCTTCAATGGTCGCTTGAATGGACCGCTCGCCTGGTGTCCCGCTGGCGTATCCGCTGGCCAAGAGTTTTTACAGATTCACGTACCGGAAGCGGATACTATCTGCGCCATTGCTCTTCAAGGGACTGGAGTTGAGGAAGGAATGGACTACGTCACAGAATATTTTGTTGCGTATTCAGTTGATGATGAAGAATGGCACGAAATTAAGGACGGAGACGGAAATTTGAAGGTACTAATCTCTAGGTTGTTTATACTGCTTTTCAGAGGGGGTAGGTCTTTTTAACGGTAACCATCGCCTCTGACAATAACGATAACGTTACCGGCAATTAAAACGATTGTGATAAAGACAACCGTTACTGTAAAGATAATGATAAATTCGATCACTAAGTCTGATCATAGAGTGAGAGTAGTCCTGAGAAGGACTGCCGTCAATAGTAGAGACCGTAGCTTTCGACAATCTTAAAGCCATCATTAAGGTCAAGTTGAATCAAATGTTTCTCCCAAATTCAAAACCTTTCCGGTAACAATAAACGCATCGCTGACAGTTAATGATAACGGTTATTCTTAAGTCAGTTATTAGGATAACAATATCATAGCTGCAACTATAACTGGTCTTTATGTCAATTTTTTTGTCTGCGTATGAACCCTAAAGAAATCTCTTCGGAACATTGGCTCTCCTGCTCGCGAGTCACTCATGTTTATCTAAAAATGTTTTGATATTTCGACGATATGTATATGTATATTTATATATATTTATATACATTTATAACCCACCCATTAATTTTGGGCGATTTCATTGGTTACTTTATGTCGCGTGGTGCAAAATCACAGGACAGTTATCACGCAATAACCCCCGTCCGCGTCGATATTTGTCCTCCAATTTTTTCCGTGAAAAAGAAACATAGTCAACACAAGAGTTTCAACTTTTCCGTTCTCCTATTTAAATGGAAGGAAACCAAACTCGTTTTTTTTTTTTTGCTTGCTAGCGTCAATCGCGCATTCGCCATTAGATCACCACTGGCTTTTTTACTGTGTTTACGCGCAATTTAATTGCGATGTAAAAATTAATGGGAGGGTTATAAAATAAATAAACCCCGTTCTGGCTTGCTGGTATGTCGGCTGATAATGTCCTTGGCTGAGAGATTGTCCTCAAAATTTCATATTTGCCCTCGAAGCTTCGCTTCTCGGCCAAATATTCATTTTTCGGACAATCTCTCAGCCGCAGAGATTATCAGCCGACATACCAGCGGCCCGAAGGAGTTTATTTACTAAATATCAATGCCATCATTTCCTTATTATCCGATATTTTTTATTTCATTTTTGAAAACCCTATACAGGTCTTCAAGGGCAATGACAGTCCTAGAGAAATATCAAAACAAGTTTTACCAGTTCCTGTAAAGGCCAACTACGTTCGCATTTACCCATTGTCATATGAAAGTTGGCCGTGTTTAAGAGTAGAGCTATATGGAAAAGGTAAATCCCTTTTTAACCAACATAAACTGCTACAGTCTCAGCCACTGATCGGAAAATTTTAGGCAGGACATTCTCCTTTTGTTTTCTCAATGAAAAAAAGAAAGATTTTCAGAGTTTCATTCTGCGGAAATGTCAAAATGTATGAGGAAACATTTTGTCACATGGAAAAAGCATGCAAAAGATTTCAGTGGTGCTAACCGTGCGTATTTTTTTTTAATTCTCACAGAAAAAGAAAGACCACCTTCTGAAACAGGTACGCGAAATAATGCCGCCTTGAAAAGTACTCACTTAGTTAACGATTGTTGTATTTACTCCTCTCAACCCTGAGATAATTTTGTATTTCTGTTTTTCACTTCTTCTTTCTCGGAGACTAACTTCGTATTTTCTTCTTTCTCAAAGGACAAGGAGAAAGTACACCGCCTCCTGAAGGTGAAATACATTTTGAATTTTGTTTTTCAGTTTTTCATTTAACAACATGCCTTTCTTGATATCAACTTTATGTTCTCTTCTTTTACAAAGAAGAAATTACTTCGCCTCCTGGAGGAAAAGGAGAAACTACATCACCTCCTGGAAAAGGTGAGACAACTTTTGATAGTAATCTTTATCGACCACCATTCACGAATTCTGCACATTGATTTGTTTTTCCTGACTTGTTTCTTTTTAAGAAGAAGAAGAAGAAATTACCACGGCTCCTGAAGGTCAGACAGGTTAACGCGTTAATCATTAACCTTGAAACATGCACAAATACTAACTTATTTATTTCTCCTATCTGAGAGAAGAAGAAAAAACTATCCCGCCTCCTGGTGAAGGTGAAGATGAAACAATCCTTGATATTTCATCTTCGTGAATGAATTAATGAAACCTTTATTCAAGTGACAATGTATTTAGCTTTACAGGTGTAAAAACTAATTGGGGACACTACTTAGTTACTTAACCTAAAGAAGTTTAAATATAAATTTATTAGTTATTTACGCATTTAGAGTAAAATTTCAAATGTAAAACTGGAGCCTTATCTACATACTAATAATACTTTTAGATGGCTAAAAATTATACAGAATGATAAAATTTTATTTTATAAGCAGATTTCACAGTCCACGCAGGTGTCTTTTAGCAATTCGGTCAGGTTTCCTTTCTTTATGCTTTGTCTAAAATCGTTTAAAGATGTTTTCTCCCGATCACTGACGCTTAACTTCCTCCATAAGTACGGTCCAAAGTAACGAAGTGAGTGTTTGCCGTAACGGGACGTTCTTACCCGCGGGATATTAAAATCAGCGTTCCTAAGCTCAAAGTCTTTATAGGTAGACTGGAATATTTCTGTAATATACAGTAGCATTAATCCGTTTTTAACTTTAAACATGAGTGTAGCTATGCTTTGTAATCTCCTTTCATATAGAGTTGATAGGGAGACTCTGTTTAGTAAAGTACTGTACGTGTCCACCTTAGATTTAAAACTTGCTCTCAGTGCTCGTTCTTGAATACGTTCGAGCTTACGTCTATCGGCAGTTTTGCAGAAATGCCACGCAATGCCACAGTACGTCAGATGCGGTAAAATAGCAGATTTGTAGAGTTGAAGTTTGGATGAGTAGGGTATAAGGTTGCGTAGTCTCATTAGCACTTCTACTTTCTGGCTTGTTTTCTTACAGATGGCACTTATGTGTTCGCTGAATGATAGATTTTTATCAATGGTCACTCCGAGGATTTGCGCACAGCATGCGCAAATATTCATTTTTTTTTTCGTTGCTTACCTTTGATCTAATATCATGCCAAGTAAATCTCAACCCCTTTAATCAAATTCACGTTGTCCTCTTTCTTTAAAGGAGGAGAAGAAATTTCGCCTCCTACTTAAGGTGACACAACCTACAATCTTTATTCTTCTTCTCACAACATACTTTGATTTATATTGATTTTATTTTCATAATCTTTCTTCTACAAAGAAGATTATAGAGGAAACTACCGCGGCTCCGCAGGAAAAGTTGAGACTCTTTGGTAACAAAGGGAAAATACGAAAAAATCTCGTTGTTCCTCCTCTTGCAGCATCGATATCTTGACCATAACAGCTTAGTCATGTTTTTTCAAAATCTTCTGAAATGATATTCATTCGAAAAAAGGTTTTAAAATTCAATTTTTCATGCTATTTGAAGGAATTTTTTTGACTGAGACAGAATCTCAAAAGTCTTTTGTCACAACCTTATTGTGGTCGATTCAAATTTTGTTGTTTTTTTTTTCGGTTTTCAAGGAATTCTATGCGAGAATAATAGGGGCGGAGGAGCCCCATATTTAAGGAAAGGTGGCAACCATCAAGTAAAAAAGTTCGTTTTGACAATATCGATAACAATAGCAAGAGATTATAATCTACATATGATGCACGATCCTCGCAGTAGATAGCGCTATTTAAGCGATAGCGAAAATCAGACCGGAAAAAAATCAGGCCTGTACGGGATTCGAACCACTGACCTCTGCGATACTGGTGAAGCGCTCTACCAATTGAGCTAACAAGCCAACTGGGAGCAGGCCGTTAAGTTGATTCGTAATAAACCCGTGAAAGTGATAAATGAGATACAATGAAACATATGAAGTTCATATATTTTGAACTGCGGTATTAGATACAATTAGCTCAATTGTTCGCTCAATTGGTAGAGCGCTGCATTAGTATCGCAGAGGTCCGTGGTTCGAGTCCCGTACAGGCCTGATTTTTTTCAGGTCTGATTTTCGCTATTGCTTAAATAGCGCTATCTACTGCGAGGATCGTACATCATATGTATCTAATACCGCAGTTCAAAATATATGAACTTCATATATTTCATTGTATCTCAGATTATAATCTCTTGAACAGTATCTAAAATTATCGATCACATAATTAGGTATACGAAGTTTTCTTACCGTCGTTTAATTTTTTTATCGTAATTTGCGCTAGAGTTGCAGTGTGATCCTGTCGGTGCAGAATACGGAGGTGCCCTGCCGGACTCAAGTTTTTCGGCTTCCTCTGACAGCGGAGACGATTACAGCGCGTCCAAAGCTAGATTGAATGGTCCCTCGGCGTGGTGTCCGGTAGAAAATTTCAAACCAGGCACTTACCTTCAGATTGAATTACCAACCGAAATGTCAGTTTGTGCCATTGGAATGCAAGGTTTTGAAGACTTTGGAGCTTGGGTCAAAAGGTATACCGTTGCGATATCCCCAGACGGTCAGGAATCATGGGAAGAAATGGTAAGAATGCCTTGTAAGAGGGTGTTGATAGGGTGATGGCCTTTACAGCTTACAGTTGAAAGTTTGGCCATTTTAAGGCCAATGGTTAATTTCCTTCTTTAGTGATTAAAAGAAAAAACATTTACGGTTATTTCTTTTTATGACTAACGGTTTAAGTCAGTCAATTTTTACGCCTGACAGCTAATTTACGGCTAACGGGTAACCCCATGAGAACACATTGACATTTTAAAGAAGAATGCAAAGGTTTTAATGAATATTTAAGGAAGAGCATACTACGAGGAAATTTATCATCTATCTTATTCTGTTTACACACGTGATGCTTTCGACACTACCGATCCCAGCAGGATGCAGGATGCGTGTCACATTTTAACCTCGTGATCAAAATGGTCTTATTCACCATTGAGCCTCTGTAGCTCAATAGTAGAAGAGCATCAGAGCGCGAGACCTGTGAGTCTGAGGTTCGATTCATCCTCATGGGGACTCGGAACTGTTTCTTCGTCCCGCGCTTGTGACAAGACGATGACATGCATGAGATCTTCTTCTATTTCTTTTCTTCTTTTTAAACCATGTTTCAAACAGTAAATTAGTTTCATGCTATTTTAGGTCATGGAGGGGAACGTAAACTCAGTCGATCCATCACTTCAGAGATTGCCAAAACCCACACGTGGGCAGTTTGTTCGTATTTACCCCATGCAGTATGAAGTATTCCCATGTTTAAAGGTGGAAATATATGCAATAGGTGAGAAAGCTGATTACTCTCATAAACTGCTTGTAAAATTAAAAAAGAATTGGTATACTGTACAAGTTACATGATTTTGAGAAACTCATGATTTGGAATTAATCAGCACAAGTATTTTTTTCAAAGGCTAACCAAATTGCACGAACCCATAGGGCTGATTTATCCCAAATTGTACTGAAAAATGATGTGATTACTTAATATTAATATACATGCAAAATATTCATTCTGTTTTCCTCTTAGTCGTGTTATTTCGTGTCGTGGCTTTCTGGTTCGGCCGCTTGATTTTGTGCCGTTGCTGGCGTAGTTAGGCGTAGTTTCGTGAATTTTCGTGAATTATTCGTCAGTATGCTGCTGTTATAGTTGTTGATATCTACTGAAAAGGTCAACCAAGTAAACAAGCTTTCCAGAGGCGTTCGTTGAAATACAGGAAAAGATGCAGTACTGAGGAACCCATATGATAATTTTTATTGTAATTTTCTGAAATGCTGACGATATCTTGCCTTTCAATGTCAGGGGTAGATGGATCACACGAGCTGAGTGTGAACCTTTTTCCGAGCATTTCTGTGCATTCAAATCCCGTCAATATCCCTAAGAAATTATCTTTTTTCCTGCAACTGCACCTGATGCTTTCTCCTCTTTTCTTTCAGCAACTGGAAAGTTTCCTCACCCAAAAGGTAATGATGATTGAGTAATAGCAATGGAAAATAGTCCCTCGATTTTCTCTCAATAATAATATATTAACCAGTTCGTACAAAAAAAAAAAGACTTATGTGGTGCGTCATTTTAGTACATCTCTCCGCCGAGGGCATTGAAAATGTGTCTTTAAATCTTCGATAACAAATTGAAAAGGAAAAACAGTTAAAGAACATTAACCTGTTTGCTGAATTTGGTCAGAGCATCAAAATTATTTATCGTTTACTTTTTTATCTATTTATCTACTGCTATGATTTCTTTTTCAAGACAAAATAAACATGATTGTGTTGCATCTTCATGCAAGGGAAAGCAGTTATGGACTTTAATGTTCTGCTTATTATGTTCTTTTACAGAGCCTGAAGAAGAAATAACAGAAGAAAATACCCCTACTCCAGAGACTCCGACGGGTGAAAAAAAGGGTTCTCCACCTCCGCCTCTATTGAATCCACCTATTCCTACAACAGTCCCTCCCAAGGGAATGGACATAGGAATTGTGATTGGTGTAACCGAAAGCGAATTTGAGACGATTAAAGCATTCATATCTCGGCTGGTCATATACATCAGTAAGCATTTCCCGAATGTTCAGTTCGGTCTCATCATTTACAGCGACAGACCTGAGCTTATAATGACTCTGCGGCACATCAAGTACATCAACGTTAAGGTGATCATCGAAGGGATGTCGTATGTCCCTGGAGGGCACCGCACGGATCTCGCTATGCTGTACGCCAGCCGGAAGCTGTTCTGTCCCGTGGGGTGCAAGGACCGACCGGAAGAAGAGAATGTGATGGTACTTTTCACCTCTAAAAAAACTGACGCCGGTTCGATCCCGTACTCTATTGTCACACCGATTATGAAGGTATACAAAAATGCTTTACTTTTAATTAAAGTGTTCTACAAAACCATCGTGAGAGCATTACTTTCTTGTAAAGAATTTTAAAGATCCAAACCTATGGCTTCGTATTCTTAGTGCTACAAGTTCATTCCTCGCATTGCTAGTCAGTATACCGGTGTAGCGGAATCACACAATGAAACTTTTCTATAATTACTTGCTGGTAAATTTATATCCCAATGATCTTCACAGAAATATATATAATCGAAAGAAATGATTGCACTCATTAACTCAGTTTCAAATGGCTACCATGAAAATTAATTTCAGCTGATTATTTCGTCTGATTTTTTTTTTCAGAATTGTTCTTCCAACATAATCGCCGTTGGACTATCCGATAAAGTCAGTAAATCAGAGCTGGTCCAAATAGCACTTGGATCACCTGAGCGCGTGCTTCAATATAACTCGATAGATTCTCTGGATTCAAATGTCATCTATCAGATCTCAACCATGATCGAAAAAGGACCTGTTGTAAAGACTGTTGTAAAAACTGTCACCACCACGTCAAGTAAGTTTCTCAAATCCTTTATAGTAATACATATATCTTATTAACCAAGCACGAGGGCCGTAATGGGAGAATATCGGGCCGTGGTCTTGACAGTACGGACCGAGCGCAGCGAGGTCTGTACAAAAAAGACCGAGGGCCGATATTCTTCCAGTACGGTCCCGAGCAAGCTTGGTTAATAAGAGATTTATTATACGACTGAAGTTCAAAGGGACACAAGTGCGGTATCATTCGGGACCATTCGGGACAGTGCCCGGTCCAATAATTGGAGAATATTGGACCGGCAATAAAGCATTTTGAATGGTTGATTAAAGTTATTGGCCCTCTGACTGCCCGAGTCGTGTAATAAAGCACTGTAATACCTTTATTAAGCAATGAACTATAGCTAGTTACCATACCATACAGTCCACTCAAAACAGATCTGTGTCATATTTCGATAGTTCTCTCGCTTTCCATATGGCTTTACTACAGAAGCCGCGAGAATTAAGTTAGGGATAGGCATGGGGCGACGAAATTATACCTCCCCCCAGGCCACTTCCCTCCAGACTTCTCATGAGCTTTTTATCCCATTCTCATGAATTTAAGTTTCTACCAAGCCACAGGTATTAGAAAAGTAATAAAAAAGGAAAGAGATAAGCTAGATATAAGATAAGGTAGGTTACGAATATGTCGAATGGAGATTGATCGATTATGACCTGTAAAAGGAGAACTTATGGTAGATTTGCTAGGATGTGCAATTGAAATGTTTTTGTTTGTTTCTTTGTTTGCAGAGGTGATTATCCACGAATTACCTTGAGCCGTGAATTTTCGAACTTTACATCTTAAATTTATTAAACTAAGCTTATATTAGGTTTAGTAAAACTGTACTGCTGGTAAATTTGCTCGTTATGGCGTAGATGAATGAATTGTCCCCCTGACCCCTGAGCTTAGTTCAATCAAGACAACTTTCTGTTTGTCTGCTAATTTTGCACGGCAATGGTATATTTTAAAAGCTGCTAAGGCTTCAGAAAATAAACTAAGATAAATGGGGCGGTAAGAGTCATGCTAAACTTCAATGAAACCTAATTCGGATGCAGGAAAATTTAGAAAGCAAATGAGCAAGTATTTAGCCAGGTATTTTTGGCTAGCACGAAGTGGCGTAATTAATCTCAAGAAGTTTCCATCCGCGTCAGATTCGCTTGCGAGGCAGATTCGCTGTCATCACGTTCGGGTTTGGCTTAAAAACGAATAATAAACTTAGTCAAGTCTAATACTTACAGAATACTGATTCAAACAGGTTGTTCTTAGTAAAGCCATTTGGTAAATCAAAACTGAGTTTTCGTGCTGCTTTAAAGTCAAGAAATGTGTAGATAGCTGTCTTATCCGTCGAAAAACTGTTTCAATTAAGTCATGGAATATTGTTAAATCTGGTGAAGGTAATTTCATTTGAAACAAGACACGTAATTTAACATTTCCTACTTACCTTAGAAATGTAGGTGAGAATACAAACGATAAGATTAGCTAGGTAATATTTGTAAGCCTTGAGAAGCAATATTCAGAAGAAACTTGGGGGAATAGTCACAAGTAGAAATTATTCTTATTACAACCATCAATTTATAGTGCACATTACCAAATCAGTATTACGAATAACTGTTATTTTTACAATAAAAACAAAACAAATGTTACTTCTATCAAACATCATCATTTCCACCAGATGGCTGGTACAGTTTCGCGTGCGAATTCTGTATTTGCACGAAGTTTTGGTTAATCGGCGGAAAATTACACCAATCTACTATACTTGCAATTAAGAAAGAGGAAAAAGGCTCGCCTCCCGTCAATAGGATACTCTTCTTTTCATGGTTGCCGAGAAAGATTTTATCTCTGCAGATTCAGGTAAAAGCTGTTGTGTCATTCTGACTCGCCATCCTTGACAGCTAACCCTCCACGGTGAGAATAGAGAAGAGGATGGGGCTTTTATGGGAACCCCTTTCTATATTTAGATATACCTCCCCCACCCCCCTCCCCTGATTCAATGTTCTATTCTTCTGACACTTCTTAGAAAGCGAATAGCCACATTACATGACGCATAGAACGTGTGGATATTTTTAAAACTTTTTAGAAAAATTAGGGGACTGTAGTTTTGATTGATTCTTTCATCAGTTGTTGCGTGCCTGCGACGTCGTCTTTCCATGTCCTTATATCGTCCAAAGAAAGGGAATTTTATTACTAATGGTTGCATGGATAAATTAATTTCTCTTAATATGAATGATCTTGACAAGGCTCAAGTAATATACTGTAACTTTCTACTCGCTTGAACACTTACATCATCAGTATTTAAAGTGATGAAAACATCTATCAGCCAAACTGACTAAATGCCCATAAAAAACGAGTCGAAAATCTCTCAGTTACACACTTCGTGAAGCACCTAATTTGAAGCAATGGTTGGCTGATTTTGCGCGGTAACTATCTCAAGGGGAAAAGTAAAATTTACTGCAGCTGATGATTGCCTCAAATAAAAGACCGGCTGTTCATTTGAAAGTACCACCCAATCGTTATCTGGGAGACAAGGGTCGTTGAGCCCGTTTATATCCTAATTTCTTTTTCCAGCCTCAAATTTGTGCAATTACTTTGGCTGGTAACTATCTGCCGGTGCAGTTTATTTCTTCCATTTCGTTCGAATAAATGAATAATACTATCGACAAAATTAAACAAGATCAAAAACCACAATTTTAAATTCCTAGTAGATAAAATTATTGAAAAGGAAGTTTTGTTTCAAAATGTGGATTTCCATTTCGAGTTGATTAGGCAGTTAAACTTACTACAGCTTTTCTTTTAATAATTTCGTGCAATCTTGGTACAAGACGTCTTCCAGCTAATTGATGGCAGTGCCTTGGGCTTCAATGGGATATGTAAATTTCGTTGCAATTGTCATCAGAATAGACAACAGTTATCATTAACCATTGACACTTCTCAGCCTGAATAAATAAGGACCCTTGATAACTACGTGTAACAGTCCGTCCGTGCAATCACCCCGTGAAGTCAGGGATAAAAGCCATCGTCAACGGTAAGAATTAATTTTTAACTCCGTGTCATGATCATGCAAGGTTAACTTCTAAACCTTTCCTAATAAATGCTTTCTGGGGTTTCCAAGATTTTTACCGCAATCACAACCGAAACAAGTGTTTTAACCTCTCTGAAGGTGCCACCCATTTGTTCCTGAAATTTACAATTTTTCCGTTTAGCTGTTGTTGCAGAAATTATTCATAACTCTTTTATATTTTCCACGTAATATGATTGATAAACGGGACATGGTTTTCGCTGCACTGTTGATCTGTTTGGTATATTACTCGAGCTCTCCTTCGTAACTCACTTTATTTTGCGCGCCTTTTCCGAATGAATAAAATCATACCCTTGGTAAGGCTTTGAATAATACTTGTTGTTATTCTCACACGAACGCGCAGGTCAATTACCATTTTATTAAACTGAAAAGTATGGAAAAAAAAAAACGTAACAACCAATCAGTGAAAACTTTCGTTTGTTTTTTCAGCATAATTAGTGTAATTTATTTAGTGTTAATCCCTCTAGAAAAGGCGGTTTATGGTTAAAGTTGGAATTGGCGCTAATGTAATTATGCTGCATATAAAGTTTATTCATTTTTATGATTTATTTCAGTGTCTGGTGCAGAAATGAGGTTTTTAATGTCATTTGTTGTCCTGTTGACTCTATCAGAATCGAGCCATGGTAAGTATATGCCCCCGTACACCTTTTAATGCGGAAATAAGTATAATTGTACAGAACGAAGAAAGTTTCCGCCTTTACGGCAAGCATTTTACCTCGAATAAAGCGTTAAATGAACCCGTCACAGACGTTTCCCAACCATGCATAACCAAAAAAGACCAAAAAACTCTTGATGATCTAAGCACGGAATGGATGTTTTGAATTAGAGCTTTTTTTTGGTATTTTAATAGGAAATTGTAGATTATTTCTAAAAGCACATCAAGATTCTCCCCAGCTCAAACTAAAAGGGCCTTAACCTTCGTCAATAAGATACTAAAATATGCGCGCACGATATTACAGCTGGTCAGCTGTTTATTAACCAAAGCTATTGCATTGATTTACATTAATGAGGAGCCATGGAGTTTCGGCGGGAAGTTTGGAGCAGTGATTTTCACCTTTCTCGTGTTTGTATTTCCAAACACAATAAAAACATGCCGAGAAACAAATATTTTTCTTTTGCTGCATATAGCATTGCCAGCCATCGTTAAGCGGTCATACTTTTAGATTTATTTCACCAAATGTAAATGTTTGTTCGGGAAAGAAGACTGAAATATTCAACGAAAGAGAAAACAGATAATGGTTCGTAATTAGTGATATATGCTAAATGCACGGAATCTTACTAATGACTCAATAATGACTGAAGTAATCTATTGTTAAGGTCGCTTGGTTCAACGTGACAAGATCGTCTTAGACAAAAAAAAGGCATTCAATTTTTTTGGCTGGTTTAAAGATATTGACCACGAGTGTTATGAAGAAGGGTGTACGTTTGACGAGGTTGTCGATCATTTTGGCCACAAGGAAAAGTCGGTAAGATTTTTTTTGGCTTGATTTAGTATTTGTGTTTGCTCTTAAATCAGTGTATGCATAATGAAGTATGGGGTTATACGGAAATCTTGCCACACTTTGTATTGTAGTAAAGAAATCAGAAATGGAAAAGAATCTTCTATCCATTCTCCGGTAGAGCCCTCGTAACTTCAGTTTAGCAGTACAGTTTAGCAGTACAGTTTCACTAAATTTGTATAGGTAATGACATGATTTCCAATGCAATTTGGCATTAAAGGCACGAGTAATTTTATCAAAGACATCAAGCCCTATGGGCTCGTGCAATTTTTCGTGCATGTCGTTACTTGATGATATATTACACGAATAAAACATCACAGAAAGTCAAGACAGACGAGATTTTTACTGCGCACACGTGCTATTTGGAATTTGCACTAGGGTTACAGGAGAAATGCGCTCGTTTTCAGACAATCAGACGCGCGTAGTTTTTTCATGTAATTTTTTCGTGCAATAAAGCAAGGGAACGAGGAAGACCGTAAAGATTGTTATATATTGTTACTTTGAGGTATTAATCTCTTTTTTTTTTTGTCTCAACAAATTACAGTACGAGTATTGGAACACTTACCAATGTGAGAAATTTCAAAAGGGCTGTGAAGGTATTGCCAGTAGTAACTGTATTATGATCCGCGATGTAAACGTTATCATCATCACTGCAACATGCAATCATTGATATTACATCGTCATCAACAACTGCATCATTATTATCGTTTTGAATGTACTTCTACCACTTAAGACTTCTAGAAAAATTAACAAATTTTCTGCGGTTATCTGGTGCGTGAACTAGAAAGAGTAAACAACCAATAAAACAGCCGTTGGGCGACAAAGTAGTAGTCAGCGGGGCTTTTTTTAGCTTACAATCAAAACGTCATCGAAATTATCCAAGCGCCAATCGGTATTTTGTTTCTGTAAGTGTTTCAGAAGCGACTATACTCTACTGAGGTTTAAACCCTACAATTTAAGGTCACGCTGAACATTCTGAAGTTGATTTTTTCCCTTAATGTGTCTTAGACAAAGACTGCCGCGGGAATTCCGTTGGAATTGAAGATCCGAAGAAAGTTTCCGGAGGAGGAATTATCGCTTCATCATGGCTCAGATCGCACTTAAATTTCGCACCATCTCAGGGGAGATTGGGCAACAAGAAAGGATCTTGGTGTGCGGACAAGCAAGAAGAAGATCCAAAACCCTATCTTCAGGTAAGGATGGCTCGGCATTTTCCTTTGTTTTGGGATAAAAGAAACATACTTTATAGCAGACAGGAAAGTAGTGCCTTGCGCGCGCTGACAAGCTAATTTGAAGTGATTAGTAAGTGCTATTCACCTTCTGACAGCCGAAGGGGTAAAATCGCGAGTAAAGAGTTTGATGTTTTTTTTAGGGAGGGGGTGCTTTTGGTTTTGTTTGAACTAAAACAAATATTTACCTCAATTTCGGTGAAAGTGGTGAATATTTACCTCCGCTTCGGTGAGAATTTTCAATAACTACTCCTGCTCAGTAATAATAATAATAACAATTAACAACTATTCACCTCAGTGTCGATGGTTAGTGGTGGATATTTACCGAGCCGCGAAGCGACGAGGTAAATATCCACCGCTAACCACCGACACTGAGGTGCATAGTTGTTTTAGTATATACTAAAACAGTGAGATAATATACGCCACCAAAAATTGATCATAATTCATACATTCCAGCAACGATTCCAACATTTTCCCGCGCGTAACGATCCAACGCGGCTCGGATCGCGGTAAGTGACTTTTTGTTGTAAAAACTGCCGTCTCGTTTTTTCGCTGACTGATAAAATTGTTTGGCGACATTTCTTCAAATGGTGTTGCAAACTCTTTCTGTATTTGAAACCATTCTGTAAAAAATACCATTCAACTTTGATTTTCAAGTGAACAAGTGAGGTTACGCAAGATTAATTTGCATTTGTAAACAAAACCTTTTTCATTGGTTTTTATCGATAAACTCCCGGTTACCATTACCTTGAAACACGGCCAAACCAAATTTAGTCGCTTTCTCTGTGTTTTCAGGGACTGCTTTGTCGTTATTTGAGTGATTTCTTCGCTTGTCACGGATGCAAATCGGCACGCCATTTTTCCCGAGTTGCTCGAAGGTAAATAGCAAAGGATATTCGGAGTTTGACTAGCCAATCAGAGCGCGCCTTCAACGTTATCCACTGTTTTAGTACATACTAATATACGTTAATTGAGGCTCCCCCCTTAGGGGCTTTTCAGCCACAATGTAGACTAACTAAGAGCTCAAAAATCCCCACTGGCAGGAGGCAGACCAGTGGGCTATTTACTGAGCACAGCTGAGGAGTTGAACTTGGGGCAACCGAGAACAAATCCAGTGAGTGGCAGGGTGGAGGACTTGAACCCGGGACACCGGATTACAAGTCCAGCACCCTAACCACTCGACCACGCCGCCTCCTTCAAAGAAGCAGGTAGTCCACAACTACAGATACTGAACTTTCCTCTATGGCGACAAACTAGGATACTAATCAGTACGAACCAAAAATTGAAGCTTGCCTTAAGATAAATAAGATTGAACGGTCTTTTGTACGGGTACCGGTGCTTTAACGTACAGCGTTGGAGTGTAATGCAATTAACAATCATTCGTGGGAACAATCAACACTAAACGTCATATTCCGCTTATGATTAGGTCGAGCTTCCAATGCGTATGGGAGTTTGCGCAGTAGCCACACAAGGATCATCTTTGCACGATACCGACTACGTCAAGAAATATGAAATCCAAACCTCATTGGACAAGGAGAATTGGATAACATACCAGGAAAATGGAACAGACAAGGTAAATTAAAATACAATAGAACCATATGACGCTCTGTTTGTGTCTTTTCTACGATGTATACAAATGTAACTAAACCAAAAGAAATATATACCCCACGATTACCCAGAGAATGCAAGAATCGTCTTCGATAAACGCACAAAATAAAATTATCGCGCCTTATGATCACTCTCATTCAGTAACGTAAGCTTCATCAAAAACCGAACCTTAAAATTTAGGATGTTTTCGTCGTTTTCGTAATTATCAGCAACAATTTCTATCTTCTCAAATCTCTCCAAGTCCATCAAATTCAGACAAGTATGATGCACGATTCTCGCAGTAGATAGCGCTATTTAAGCAATAGCGAAAATCAGACCTGAAAAAAATCAGGCCTGTACGGGATTCGAACCACTGACCACTGCGATACTAGTGCAACGCTCTACCAATTGAGCTAACAAGCCAACTGGGAGCAGGCCGTTAAGTTGATTCGTAATAAACCCGTGAAAGTGATAACTCAGATACAATGAAATATATGAAGTTCATATATTTTGAACTGCGGTATTAGATACGTATGATGCAGTTGGCTTGTTAGCTCAATTGGTAGAGCGCTGCACTAGTATCGCAGAGGTCAGTGGTTCTAATCCCGTACAGGCTTGATTTTTTTCAGGTCTGATTTTCGCTATTGCTTAAATAGCGCTATCTACTGCGAGGATCGTGCATCATACGTATCTAATACCGCAGTTCAAAATATATGAACTTCATATATTTCATTGTATCAAATTCAGACAAGTTAATATTTTTGTTTTTTAGTACGACTCTCTCACTTAACTAATACGTTTTTCGGTAATAAGAAGTTTATTTATTTATTATTATTATTATTATTCGACAGATTTTTCACGGTAACACCAACGCTGGGAACATGGTAAAAATAAACCTCGATCAACCGGTTCTGGCCATGTTTGTCCGGTTTGTCGTCAAAGAATTCAGCGAATGGCCGTGCATGCGCGTTGAGGTTTACGGAACACCTGCAAGTAAGTCATTGAAAGGAATTAAAAAAAAACCTTTCAGTCGATCAAGGATTGTTTGTTTTCAGTCGTTCACTTCATGGAAAAGACTTAACCTTAAGTCGCTGGCAACATAACAAGTTACACATCAGCATCATTTTAAATGTCAGTCAGATGTTTTATGCCCCGTTAAGCAAAAAACTTAAACACTAGAATAATATTTAATCAATGAGAGCATAGTTAGCGAAAAACACGGGAAAAAAGGTTACAATTGATAGTTTTAGACAAATTTTCATCCAGTAGGGTTTTATTCAAAACAGAAAGACTTTGAACCACGTCGTAAAGCATTAAAACGAAAGTGCTTCCCGGTAACTTTGGTATGAAAGGCTACTGATTAATATTAGGGTGACATTTACAACACAAAAAGACTCCGATTAACCTTTTTCAATGTCTTGCCTTTTTAAGGTAGTTTTTTTTATATATAATCAATGATTTCCCATGAAATTATACTGAGGGTTAAACGTCGTAGCTTTTGAGAACCAACTCACCCCTCATCGCTCCTTTCAACAGTATATTAAAAAAGGTGAAGGTTCATCTAATATTTAAGGAGAAAGAACCTTTCTTTCTGCTCAGATTGATGCAACTAATGTCTTTTCATTTATTTATTTATTTTTTGGTAGATTGTACTGTTAGGACAAAGAAAAACGAATGTTGTGTGTTTCCCTTCATGTACGAAGGAGAAAGGCACTTTACATGTTTATCATCCCTATTTGATGGCGCTTGGTGTGCGACGACACCCGACTATGACACAGATAAAAAATGGGGAGAGTGCTTAGGTCTGTTCAAGATTTTCTCATTGTACTTATTTTAACGAAGCGAGCGTACAGGAAAAAAAAACAACAACAATAGCAGAGTTAAGGGTTCTCTGTCCTACTTCCCAGACACTAGCCAGGTGTCATTACAAATTTAGCTACGAAGCCACATGACAAAATTGTGAACGATTTCAGACCTTAAATTTTTGTAGGAAATTAGATAGAAAATGAATCTTGAAATTGAATAATACGGGACATTAAGATTAACTTTTCACTGAGTGTATTAAAAAAAAAACCTGAATCTCATTCCTAAAGGACTTCAAAGGGCATTTAAATGATTATTTTGAGGTTTCCCACTCAGTTATTTCTTAATTAATTGTATCCGAACTTTCTCTTTTTCCGCAGAAGGAGACCTGAACGCATGAAGTGAGATGCAAGACGAAATCGCCAAGTAAAGGCAGATTCTACTACTTACATTTGGCTCAAGAAAGCACTCTGTCTGCACAGGGGCTAGTCACCAGCACGTATTAGTTTCTTTTTAATCTGTGTTCATTATTACGAACACGAGACAATAAGGTTAATTTCACTTTTTTGCACACAAGTCACTTAATAAACGTGTTTGTTCACGTACACTTGTCCGTGTGGGCTTTGTTCAGTGCGAAATACGTAAGGAGATTTTCTTCCCGGGAGGGGGGTGGGGGGGTCAGTGCACACTCCCAGTGCCAATACAGATGTACTTTGCACCTTCCACTTAAGCTTATTCTAATATTATCAAAACTAGTAGAGCTGGAGTTAGAGCTGAAACAAAATGGTGAGAAAATGAATTGAATGAAATAAAGTGAGGAGCATAACATGTGAGGGTAACTTCGTGTTTACCTCACAAGGCGTCGCACCCTCTCATTTTTTCTTCTTAAACCAGCAAGATGGAGTTCAAGGACAGAAACATCTTTGCTTGACACTTCGCTGATACTCGCCTAATAGAGAGACCGACGTCATAGAATGATATACTCATCCTTCTTCAAAATTTATAGTTACAGGCCAAAGGCCTTTGTAGAAACATCCACAAGCCCGAGAAAAAAAAACATCTAAAAAAATGGAAAAAAACAGTCGATAACTTTTGTAATACTGCTCTTCTGACGTTTGCTGAGAATCTGTATCAGAGCTCTTTCTTTGCGCACGCTTCCGATACTTCATAAGACAAACTTAGGATTTCTTCATCTGTTGTAACGAACCGCGCATACATTGACAATAATTGCCAGAACAATGTTTCTTTAACTATGAGCAACATTTCATCTACAAGACGGGGCAAGCAAAACAAACGGAGCAAATCAATTCAGCCGTCATTCGTGTCTCTTTTTATCTGATGCCTGATTCATTCAGCCATTGTGAAAGTTTTCCGTCATTTGCATTTTCTTTTAACAAATATTTACCTTCAGCACCCCTACTACTTTCTTTGATGAAAAAATTACCTTTCTTATTAAATTAGCTGTATTTAGACGGTGAATACGTTGAGAACTTCTTCTTTTGTCAATTGAGAGTTAACCGTTTTTAATTACCAGTTGATCCGTAAAGCGGGATATACTGACAAGCGCTAAAAAATTACAATCGTTTTCGACGGAGAGAAAACGCCTTTACAAGCTTCTAACACAAAGATGCTCCGTGCAATTTTCGCTTTAATTCTTGTGGCCAGAGTTTTGTACTCCTCAAGTAATTCCTTTTAATCACGATTTTAATTTTATTTTTCATATCTTCGGAGCGTGTGCCTGTGTTTTAGATTTCATTCTCTTCAATTTCGTTTCAGGCTTTGATTGTCGCGACAACTCTCTCAAAGTTGAAGATTTCCAAAAAGTTTCCGGAGGAGGAATTGTTGCTTCCTCCTGGTTTTCGCCATACTCAGATTTTGCGCCATTTCAAGGAAGATTACACAACCAGAGAGGAGCTTGGTGTTCGAATCGGCCAGAAAAAGACCCCAGACCTTATCTTCAGGCAAGGAATTGGTTTTATTCTTATAGCTCACGGGCACAAAGGCAGGTATTTTCGTACTAGCACGTGAAAAAACCGCAACAGCCAGCCAACTGACCCGAGCACTGGCTTTATGATGTGCCAATGACCTAACAAGTGTTTTTATGTTTTTATGTTTCATCACTGAGCAAAAGGCACGCCACGAATGAGATTGAGTCTCACTAGCATAACATGAGTCACGGTTCCAGCGATTTAAGCCCTAAAGTAATAGTCCTTTTATAACAAAAATTGCGCGTAGGAGTTCAAAGTATTTTGTCAGGTTTCAACCTTAACCTAGTGGTAAAAATGATGATGATATCTACTATTCAAAATAAATGACAACGATGTCGACTTCGATGGCCGTGAGGGTGGTGGTGATGACAAGGACGATTCTTCTCAGTCGATACGATTAGCACTGCTAATGTCTCCTGCTTATCCATAGGTCGAGCTTCCTCGGCGTACACGAGTTTGCGCAGTAGCCACACAAGGATCATCCTTGTATGATACTGACTACGTCACGAAATACGAAATTCAAACCTCGCTGGACAAGAAGAACTGGGTGACGTACAAAGAGAATGGCGCAAACAAGGTAAAAATAAATTTTGATGAAACATAGCTTACACAATCAGAAGACTGCCTTATAATCGCACACTAATATATATCACTCACACTTTCTCTTTTCTGAAGCTTCAAAACTGTTGGTCAATTACTGGAATTTCATTACTTTGAGTTATATCCAGAGAGGTTGCCTGTAGATCTCTCTCTCTCTCTATCTCTATCTCTCTCTCTCTCTCTCTCTCTCTCTCTCTCTCTCTCTCTCTCTCTCTCTCTCTCTCTCTCTCTCTCATGCCTTTTCTTACTCTAACAGATTCACACAATTTAAAACATCTCATCTGGAAACTCGATTTTTAAAAAATTTTTTATTTCATCTTTATTTGTTTTTATCCTTTTATCATTTAACAGATTTTTCACGGTAACATTGATGCCAGTCAGAAGCTTAAGATGAACCTCGCTGAACCGGTTCTGGCCATGTTTGTCCGGTTTATTGTCACAGAATATAACAACTGGCCGTGCATGCGCGTTGAGATCTACGGAAAACCTGCCAGTAAGTCAAAACCAAATTTGAACTCGACTCCGGCAAATATGATAACAATTGAACGTGATCGATAATTTATTTCATTTTTCAGATTGCACTGTAAGAACACAGGACAATCAATGTTGTGTGTTCCCCTTCATGTTCAAGGGGGAGAGATACTTTTCATGCATCTCATACTCGTTTGGCAGACGATGGTGTGCGACGACACCAGACTTTGACAAAGATGGCAAATGGGGAAAGTGCTGAACTTCTTCATTCAAGGTTTTTCTAGTTATTAAGACTTTAAATTTTCCGACCACCTTTCACAGGGGCAGGGGAGGGGGGAGGTTTGCGTACAAAAATTTGTGCAGGAAATTAACAATGACTTGCAATGGCTCGGAACTCTGCCCGGCAAGATTGAATTTAGTTGGAGTCACCGTTCGTATCCTATAACGTCATTGGCTAATTTTGTTTAAACGATCTTAGTAAAAGCAATGGGAGAGTAAATCAAGTTCTCACTGGGTCTTAGAGAGGGACTTAAGAAATAACCTACACACTATTATTTCGAGTCTTTTGAGAGACTGCTGTTCGCAAGGTGAGCTTTAGACTATTGAAAACAACCTTAACAACTTAGCTACGTCTAAAAACGTCGAAAAATAGAAGAAAATCTATTCATATCAAGTGCAATTTCGTCAGCATTTTTGCAGAAAAGGATGATGTCGAAAGTATAATATTCGCTCATCAGCCGTTTGCCTTCATGGCTGTTCGCGTGGAATTGCTCAAATTAACTTGGTTTAGAGATATACCCCGGGCCCTGATGACACAAATACGGTTGTCAATTAACATAAAGGGGCTAGAAATTCCTTACAATAGGTGGCTGACCGATAAGGCTGCAAATAATGCAATAAGGCAGTCAGCCTCAGGAAAAGGGCTGGGAAGGATAAAAACCCAGAGAGAGGACTTGAAGAGCGTAAGTCGCTAGCAAGTTTGAGCTGGTAACTCATCAAGCACTTCATTTTTATCTAGAGGTTCGTCTTAATCATCTTCACAATTTTTTTTCTGTCCTTTTTCAACAGAAGACTAGAAGCAAAGGGCAGGAGGCTAGTGCACTTGCAGTTTGAAAGAAGAAAATGTATTATCTTAGATAGCCTTGCAGCTTTAAAAATCGTCTTATATCATGCGTAGGTTTAATTCATCGTTATAAGCACAAACGCCAGAGGGCAGGCACTTAATAAACATGTTTGCTCACGAACTCCTTTCACGCCAGTTGATTTGTTTTTCTCTGGGCTTGGCTGAGAACAGGTCTCGTGAAATTGTGATATTGGTGCACAATCCCCGTGCTCCTTTCATATTCAGTTATGCTCTGAATTCCTTCATCAGTTATCTTTTCGCAAGGATTCGGTCTAAACTTGTGTAAATTTAAAAATGAATTATAACATGAACGCTGAAACTAAAGAAAGTGATAATCCATCAGAAGTAAAAGCAAGATTAACGCGCCCAGTTATAGTTTTGCATCAGTACAAGCATGCTCCAGTGTTGCTCGCCCAACCATTGTAATTTTCGGCCAATTGTATTTCTAAATAGTAAATATTGACCCTTAAAAAAACCTTTAGCCCATTCTCTGATAAGCAAATTTTTCGCATTATTAACCTAGCTGTGTTTGCTTTTAAACTATGTTACCCCTTAATGAATGTTTTGATCGACATTTGAATTCAAATGTTTTGCGTTTCTTGACGGTCAGCCGTTTTCCTAGCTGCGCCAACGGCGGGATGTGTCTGAGCCAAACCTTAAAACACCAGACCATAGCCCTGCAGAGATCAAAAAGCCTTTTACAAGAACAGTCCACGAAATGTTCAGGATTACTTTCGCCTTAGTCCTTGCGACTACCTTTCATTCCTCCTTGAGTAAGTCCTGATTTACTCTGGAATATTTTTGTGATCGTCAGACCATGTCACAAGATTGTAATGTTTTGTTAACTCTAAGATTATTTCACGAAACACAGGCCTTTCACGCCGAGCTCAAGATGTTGTGTTAAACAAGAAAGAGGCTAATTCATTTTACAAACGCTTTTGGGACGATGACATCGACGAGGAATGCTACGGAGAGAAATCGTGCAGCTTTGAAGAAGTCGTCGAAAAGTACGGTCATTCGGAACAGTCGGTAGGTCCATTTGATTTTATCATTTTTACAAACGAGTGGAATATTAATTTCATTGGAAAATTAGTCGTTATTCAATAATTTCTGTATCGACGTCAAGTTTAACGTTAACCTACCAATTATTGTTATAATCTCAGTGCTTATGTTGGATGCAGTTTTCATTTCTACGCGGGAAATTTGATCGAGATAATTTATACACTTAGATAAATTTTCTAGATGTTATTTTCATTTAAAAGAGAGTTGAATTTGAATTCAACCAGAGACAAAATCTAATCGTTGAAAATAGCGGTGTTACCTTTTATTTGAATGGGTATACTGCTTATAAGTTCTTCAATACAACCTGGAATTGGGAATGGAAATTAACTAGTTATCACTAGTTAATCAAGAGACATCACACATTTACTGAGTGAATGGTAATAAAATCTGCATTAATCATAGCGTGGCTCCCACGCGCGCGCTTGGGGCAGAGTCCCATACCCATGGAATATGGTCAACCTCTTTTCGTTTGGTTGTCACGTGACTGACCGAGCGTAAGTACGTACGTACTTTCAGATTGCACGGGTAGGGTAGGGGAGACTATCAAAACGAAGGGAGGGGTGTCTCAGGCGAGTCTTGGGCAAATGCACATCTTTTATGTTATCATTAATATTACGAACTTGGGAGCTCCGCTTTTAGGCTTGGCTAAATCTATTTATTAAGTGTAAGTAAATCAAGGTCAATAATTATCCCGTGGGGGAGGGGGTTAAGAGGCAGTTCATAGATTAACCAATAAACAGGAGATGTACATTGAACCAATTGATTGTGTCTGATGATCTTACATTGACGCTTACTTTGCAGTATGAATACTGGAACACGTATCATTGTAACACCTCTAATCGGCGCTGTAAGGGTAGGTAACTTTCTGTCAAATTCAATTCAAAAGATTAATTTGGATTCAAAAGATTTGCATGGTTTTAAATCAATAAACGTAACATATGTTTCTCCAAAAGAAGGTCCAAATGCACCCAATCAACCCCTCTCGCCGCACCCGCACACTCACTAAGTTATAACTGTTTTTTTGTATATCTCGCGATTTCAGACGTCGCTTGCCGTGGTTATCCAATCGGAATGGAGAGTGGAAAGATCCCGGATGAAAACGTCTTAGCTTCTTCGTGGCAGAAGCCTTTCCATGCCTACCTACCGCAGAAAGGTCGTCTACACAAAGATGACGGCGCGTGGTGTCCTAACACGCTTGGAGAAGTTGGCAAGGGGTATTACCTTCAGGTGGAGTTTCCAGCTCGATACAACATCTGTGCAGTGGCTACTCAAGGTTCGCCCCTGCATAATACAGACTGGGTGAAAAAGTATCGGCTCCAGTACTCCATGGACGGGCAGAACTTCACCTTTTACACCGAAAATGGGAAAGTAAAGGTTAGACATGCTATCCTGCCACATCTACTGAAAGCTGATTGATTATGTTTGAGGACTGATAAGGGAGGTGGCCGAAAAAATTAGTTTAACATCTTACTCAACATTCCCTTAATCATGATACTTAATACCTAATAATTCTTTCAGGAGTTTTCTGGAAACACGAACGCCAATGAAATGGTAAAGAATGATTTAAGCCGACCAGTCACAGCGCACTTCATTCGCTTTATCCCAGTTGAGTGGAACTACAAGCCTTGTATGCGTGTTGAGGTCTATGGTGCAGCCATCGGTAAAGATCAGACTTATCTTTTCCCGAACTGAGACCGATAATTTTTATACGGCTCGCTAAAAGTTGACAGCGGTGTAGCAGTCTACGAGGGGAACCAAATAGCAACCTCATCATCGTCAGTTCTTAGTCTTAAATTGCCTCGAGCTTGGTTTTTTTTTTTGTTTTGATTATTGGTTCCTATTGATGTTTTCACTGCGCATGAGCGTTTTTAAAATTTCTCTCTTAACTCCACTTGTAAAACAATTCCTGAAGGCTAATCTTCTCCTCTTTTACTCAGAACGGCTGGGTAACGGTATCTCACCGAGGCGTATTATATAGTGAGCAAGTGCAAAATATTCTGGTCGAGTGCTGAAGCCGTCATACTAGATTGGTAACATCAAGGAAAGTAAACATCGAAACAAAACAGCAAGGGAAATAATTCAGGAAGATGGGAAATACCCCTTCCCTTCAACAAGCAGTACACTTGCACTACTACCCCCTTAAACACTTTCTATCCCCTCAAAGCTATCCTCGATCTCATAATTCAGTACTCGAGGTTCGCTCGTCAGAAAAATACGCTTGTTATACAGGCTGGACTTAAAATGTATTAAGACTTGTTATATTATGTTTCCTTATTTAAGCCTGTCCTTGGAAAACAAAGAACGACAAGTGCTGCGTGTTTCCATTCACGTACAAAGGAAAGAAGTACTACAAGTGCATCATAGACTGGGTCTGGATGCCATGGTGCGCAACAACGTCGAACTTCGACAAAGACAATGAGTGGGAGAACTGCCTTCCAAGTAAGTGCTGTACATGTTTCACATCTAGTTTCTTAATACAAAATCAAAATTTTGTTGCCGTGCGTGCTTTGAGCTCATTTTAAAGGAAATGATTAGCTGGGGAAATAATTCATCGGGAACGTTGTCAGAAATTGCCTGCAAGATGTGGGAACGATTTATTGGTGGGAATAATCGTTAAAAACTGTTTCATTCTTAACAAAGTAGTCGCGTTCCATTCCGTCCGTCTTAACCCTTTACACCCTAACATCAGTATGCATATTCTCCATACTGTTCTCTATACATTTCCTGAGGTGCTGACAAGGAGAATTTCACAATCAAGTGCATCCTCAGTTGGCAATGACTTCCTTTGTTCTCGTACCCTATAAAGTCTGATTCAGGAGTGCTATTGTAAGGAGAAATTAAATGCTGGTCACTCTTAGGGGTTCAAGGCTTAAAGTATCCTCGGAGACCCAGGAGCAGTGAGTCGATTTCAAGTTAGGGCGGAAGAGCCCCTGGGGACATTGTTTTACAAGACTAGTTCCAAACGGTCGCAGTCGTTCTGGCATCTGATTGGTGCCAGAAAATCTGTGTTTTTTTGCCAAACCAGAGTGAAGTGTGCTTTAGAGTCCTTTCGTGTGTTTTAACACGGACATATACAAGAAGCTTAGTTGCTCGCCATGTTTGTTTGGGCCGTACGACGGAGCTTTGCTCGAGGTGAAAAGTTTCAGTCTCAGCACAAAATGTAAGAGAAATCGACGCTCAAATACTGTGGGATTTTGATTTTCTTCGAGGGCTAGCTCCGGTCCGTTTGGATGGATTTTCGATTGGAAGGTACGAGGAGAATCGTGCATCTTTTGACCTTAAAGCTGCGAAGTTTGAAGGCAGAGCGATGCAATTTTCGCGGGGAAAATCGCTAGGGCGCTTGAACCCTTTCAAAACAAGGCTTCCACCCTTGTCTTTCTTTTATGCATTACATTAACGACGAACTCAGACTTATTCAAAATCGCTCAAAAAAACATTTTTGAGGCAAAAGGACGACTATACACCACAGGTAAAGTAATTCAACGTTTATTTATCAACGATTTTTATGTACATAGTCAGCAATATATCACTATAGGTGAGGCAAACGGTAAATCTGGTACATTCCCTATAAAACAACTGTCGGCTACACAAACAGATTGTATGGGCCCCCTGTGATTTCTCTCACATTGTGTGCTGAGACTGAAACTTTTCACCTCGAGCAAAGCTTCGTCGCACGGCCCAAACAAGCATGGCGAGTAACAGAGCTTCTTGTATGTGTCCGTATTAAAACATACGAAAGGACTCTAAAGCACACTTCACTCTGATTGAGCAGAAAAACACAAAGATTTTCTGGCGCCAATCAGATGCCAGAACGACTGCGACCGTTTGGAACTAGTCTTGTAAGACAATGTCCCCAGGGGCTCTTCCGCCCTAGCTTGAAATCGACTCACAGCCCCTGGGTCTCCGAGGATGGGTTCAGTTTAAAGTAGCTTCTACTAATTTCTGTTTTCCTTTGTAGAAAGCAAGCAATAAGAGGAGCCATCACTTATCTTCAGTGAAACGGGAACATCAAGTAGTGATATAGCAATACAGAAAATAAAGAGACTGTTGAAGTGATTCTTGATAACCATTAATTTAGTGAAAAAATTTTCCTATCGGCTCATTAACAACACCTTTGATCATTAAATACAACTTTCCAGAGTGCAATACCTAATTTATCAAATAGCCCTGCAACTAATGTTTCCCATTCCAAACCGACAAATGTGGGTTGGAGGAATTCAATTTGAAACGGGCTTCTCTTCGTGTTGCAAAGACGTTTACATAAAAGCATGTACACAAACCTTAGAAGAGGATTCGCTCACCAGGTAACACTAACATGTCGATCTTCCTCCTCCTTGTTATATCACTACTGAACTACGTCTTGCCACTTTAGGTGGCAATAAATTACTTTAAATCCAACCATTTCGTTTAAATTTCTATGTTAATTTAACATTTTTGGAGAATGATGACCCTGCTAAAAATGTCATTTCATTCTCCTCTGAAAAAATTCTTCTACACTTCAAATCTTCTCTCAAATTATTTTATCCTTCTGAGTCAGAATAAGAGCTCGTGCCTTTTCTTTCCTTCCAATACACGCCAGTCTATTTATCCTAAACGAACCGTCGCGTCATTCCTTATAAACGAAAACGCCAATTTACATTGTTATGATAAATTTGAAGACGTTTCTTTCTTTATCTCTCGCTTTCCCTGCCTGAATGGACGAACAAACATCTATTAAATAACCGTGTGAACTCTGTCGTACGTCCTCCTTTGAGGGACAGTTTCGATGATTAAGCTTTTTAAGAATGCGAAAAAGAATGAACGGACGGTACAAATTTTATCCGTTCTTGTATCGAAAAACTTCGTTTTCATAAGGATTTGTATGAGAAGAGCTTAAGTCAAAGACAGTCTTACCATACACACGGTTCTACCCACTGTCGGCAATGCTACCGCTGGCCGAGGTAAAAAAAAAAAAAAAACTTGAACTTCAAATAGACGATCAGCTGAGTTTCGCACATTGCAACCAGACCCCGGCTGAATCGAACCCAGCCGCTCGCCGCCATCATATTTACTATTCTTCACTTTCCCAACTGTAATTATAATGGGCGGTCAGCGGTTTGGAGTTTGTTTCAGTCCTCCCGTTTAAAATGGTAAGAGATCGTCATCGTCGTTTTCTTCTTCGTCATCACTCCCCTCAGCTATCTTAATAAGGGAATCCGCCTCATCGTCATCAGAGACATCGAGCTAAAATCGAGAAAAAAACAACAAATAAACCGATGAAAAGCGGAACTCAGGGCAATCGTTACTGGAAAACTAATCGATAAACACTTCTTTAATAGTGTGACGTAACACCAAAGTAGTCGCAACGGCCAATCAGAACGTAGAACAATGAGCGAATGAATGAGAGCTCAACGTTAAAACAAGTTCACTTCATCTCATATCGCAACTTGTTTCAGCTTGGTATCTGATTGGTTAGGAGAGTGGCGCGAGTTTTCCAGACCAATAAGAGAGTAAAGCAGAGCAAAAGCTAGGCGATCCTCGATGATCTTCGACACGAGACTATTAATAATATTTGTTCAAAATAGCGTGCTCATTTAAAACACGGCCGGTTGGATGTCGAGGGATACGATAACTTTTCCTACGTCGCTAGGATTTCATCATTTCTGTCCTTTGTCGTTTGTAGATTTCAAGCAGTAGATACGTATATTAAATTCGACAGTGTGCCATGAACCGACAACAATGAGAGGCCTTGAGGTCTTACCATGCCAAGTGGACCTGTTTTTGGTGAACAGAGCGCGATAATGTCGTCTAGCGCTGCAAGGAGCTTTGAGAGCAACCCAAACCAAGGCTCTTCCTTACTTCTTTTCTTTCCTACTGATGCATTGAGTTCCGTTTACTGACCGGAAGCTCGGAACATGCCGAGTTATTGAATATTGCGGAATTAAAAGTGTTTGATTACCTTTTGATATCTGTATGTAGGATAATTGATCTCTTTGCGAAGAACAAGTGTCTTAAAGTTTACCCTCAAATAGGAAATGATTTTATGCCTGCAATAAGAACAAATAAAAAGTAAAATCCATATCAGCTTGTTCCGTGCTGTCACGAAAAAGTATACGAATGACACTGATTTCCCTCCATAAAGGGAAATTAAAATATGTAAGTACAAAGGAGGGTGTTAAATGTACATTTTTCGACCGTGGTTACGTTGAGGTTGTAAGAATGACAAAATAGGAGTTCACTTACCTTCTGGAAGGTTTATAAAACACAACAACAAACACAATGACCAAGAGAACAGCGAAAACCACACCAAATGCGATCCCCAAGTTTTTCTTTCCGACAGACTTGACTGTTTTGTGTCCAGCTTCAGGAATATCTGTTACTTCGCGGCTCCTGGACACACATCAAACAACCTCATTAGAACACTGGTACCTTGCAATGCGCGGTTTCCCAACCACTTACTCGAATTTAAAACCAAAATTACACAACGAAACACGAGCGTAGCGAGTTCAACGACGGCTGAGAAAGAGAACACACGAATTGCGACGAGACGCACTCCTCAGTTAATTTGGCAATATAAAGGACACATTTATCCCGTGAAATCAAGCTTGGGAGGTGCATACATGTCTTCTTCCCACTGCAATATCTGTACTGTATTTGTTTAAACTAATTAGGCTTGAAAGCAAGGACACAAAAAGGAGAAGGAAATGCACAAAATATTATCATATATGGTTTTGCATATGATGAATATATGAAGTTCATATATTTTGAACTGCGGTTATAGAAACGTATGATGCACGATCCTCGCAATAGAGAGCGCTATTTATGCAATAGCGAAAATCACACCTGAAAAGAATACGACCTTTTTCAGGTCTGATTTTCGCTATTGCATAAATAGCGCTCTCTACGGTTTGTTTTATATACGATTGGTTGAGAACGAAGCACCATCTACTTTGGCCAATCATACAAAGCCTTCTAAAAGGCGTGACGAGGAAGACGAAAAAGTACAGCGCTATTATTCAGACAAAATACTTACAATTCTCCCGCGCAAACAACGGAAGTTGTCCACGTAAAGAAGTAATGTTTGTTGCTTGAAAGATAATCAAACTTGGGACTTCCCTAAGGAGGAAAAAAAAGGAACAAATGTTACTGTCCTCTCAGCTTGAAGAGTTGTCTCGAATAACAGTTTTTGCTGTCAAGGAAGAAATTGTTTAGGTAGAAGGACAACAGTCATAGCTTTTAAAACAGAGTAACTTATTGTGTTTCGATCGTGGAGGTCGCGAGAGCGACTAATAACTATAATCAGCTAAATTATTTCACAAGTGTCTTTCAACACAAAGGGAATGCGTCAGCTCTTACCACTTTTTCCTCTGAACACTGGAAGTTTATCACAAATACGACCTTATCTGCCGTCATCTCAAGCGAAAAAATGGAGTCTACAAAGCAAATAATAGTAACGAATTCTCAAAAGTTAGAAGAAATTATTAGATTCTGTTCAGATCTTCAGATTTTTATACCACGAGGCTCTATCACTGAGCTTAAGTCGATGGATGGTGATCTAGGCTGTGAAAGAGGTTCATCGGTGACAAGCGTACTGCTACGATCAGCAATATCAAAAGCGCCTTGAAGGCGGCGTCAAAGGATTAATTGATGACACGTGATTAAGCCAAACATTAATACGTGACACGTGAATTTTACAGAAAGGCAAGGTTAAGGTGAGACTGACGTTTTCCTTTTAAATTCGCAAAGCGTGAAATACTGTTTAAAGTACACGTGACGGGTAAACGGAATCAGGATCCTCTCTTTGCTACCTTCTTGAAGATGAAACAGATCTGTGTGAAGGTGACAACTTTGCGCTTCATCGTCGAATGAAGAAATATGTTGAACGTTTGTCACGTGTGGAAGTCTATTTACTAATCTTACCCCTCACTTTAGGAATTAAATAAAGATTAGCCTCTATCTGGCGCGAAAATATGCACGGATATTTTTCAACCGACATTATCGGTTCCAAGATGCGAAGAGTGTTCTCTGGTACGACTTGATGAAGAAACAAATATTTCCCTTCTTCTGTAACAAAAAGGTCTCTCATCCTAAATCAACCTTTAGACCAAGCATTATCGTAGTGGACGTAAGGTTTAAAAATGGGAAAATCACTCGGGTAATATTTCCCCAATTCAAGCTAGGGAATATTCGGCCACGTGATGCGGTGAGACCAGTGTCGCGCGAACAAAAATATTTAATGGATCATAATTGGAAATATCCTGAATGCGTTGGTATGAAACGTCTAAAATTAATTAGATGTCCTGGCCAAGTATTCTTCATGATAAATTACTTTTAGCTTCCTGTCTTAAGGAATCACGTACAAGAAAAACGTATTTTCCTTGTGAGTTGATCAGGTAAAACGCACCTTCATAATAAATACTTTTATCCGTCACAGTAAACGGCGTGTTCTCAATGCACACTGAAGCCACGTCTCCATTACAGCCCGATGGTAAATCCTTTGTTCCCTTACCAAGTTTATCACAAACATTGATGTAATAGGACACTTCTTTAACATGTTCGTCTCGTCCAATAACTTTCCACGTGCTGAAGATTAGTCACAAAAAAACGGCATTAATCCATCCATAAACATTAGGATTAATTCATGGTGATGAGTGACATAATCAATGTTCTGCGCACAAACTGTGTGTTTCTCGTGTATCTTGTTTTACATCTCTGATTACGCCAGGAAAATCATATTTCCGTTTAGCAGTTCACTTCATGTTTCTGACCTCAACACGTAAAAACACAAGATTCGTACCCTTTTTCAGAAAGAAATTTCAAGGACTTTTCCCGGAATTTTCCAGGAATTTTCCAGGACTCAGATTGATTTTTCCGGGACTCCAAATATCACCTTCAAAGCTTTCATTTTCAAGATTGCAAAATCATTTTTCCTTACGGTCTACATACATATCCTACAACGTAAATGCTGAAAACCATATTGCTTGAGTGAAGCAGAATTTCAGGACTTGTAGTTTTTTTCCAGGACTTTCCACACCTGGAAAATGTCATAATAAATTCCAGGACTTTCCAGGTTATCTCGTGCGAGCCCTGACATCTTTTTTTTTTTTTTTTCATTGACTGCCTTGCATTTGCATTTTCATTTCGTTATACAACCAAAAACAAAGATAACAACAAAAATAAAATATTACCTTTCAGATCCATTCAAAAGTTTTTTAAAATCAATGATTCTGCCCGTGACGGGATGTTTGACGACACAATTGTTTTCTTCAATTCTTTCTCTGAAATGAAATTGGAGAAAATAAAGAAAAAGCTTTTTCTCAAACCTCTTGCCCAGTGGAAGACAATTCGACACATTTCAAAGTAGGAATAATGACATCCAAATAGGCTGATAAATTTTAAATAACAGTGAACAACTGGAATAACTAAACGAGGTAACAAGGGAAAGAAAAGTATATAAAAAACCACAGGATCAAGGTAAAAATAAACAAAAGAAAGAAAGGAAGACATGTTAGAAATTTCAGTTAGGAGGCAATAAAAGATTAAAAAAAAGTACATTGTGTTTTTAAGGCAACTACGTCATAACTGTTTAAGTCTTTTAACTATTACAAGATAATTTGGTTATATCAACTGAGTTGGAAGTGTAAATTGGCCACCGTAAAGAGAATCTAAAGTTGGTGTTTCAAGCGTTAGCCCTTCGTCCGAGTGACTAGAGAAATTGTAAGTTGTGTGTGGTGTTTCTACAGAAATATGGAGACAAATTAATCAGGGTTTGAAGACGATCAACCATCTATAACTGACAGAAGGTCAAAAGCCGACGCATGTGCGAACGTTCAGACGTCAAAGAGGTGGTCCGACATAGTGCTTTCAGGCTTTCAGTTATAAACCACATAAGTCACGGCTTTTTAAAAACGTGTAACGCTTTTGGTAAGGCTTAAAAAAAAAAAAAAATGACAGAACAACAGAAAACCTGTCACCAAAGTATCCTTAACTCCCTAACATCAGTATGCATATTCTCCATACTGTTCTCTTTACATTTCCTAAGGTGTTAACAAGGAGAATTTGTTTAACAATCAAGAGCTTATAAGTTGGTGATCATTTCCTTTATTCTCCTGACCTTGATGTGTGATTCAAGGGTGATGTGGTGAGGAGAAACTAGATGAGTGTCACTCTTAGCAGTGAAAGGGTTAACTAAGTGTTCGAATATCCGTAGGTATTCCTTCTCCCCTCTTTTGTTTCCTTTTGTAGATTTGTAATGCGTTTGTATGGCCATTTACCCTAGCTCGAGCGGCGTTAAACCATTGTGTTAACAGTGTACCTCTTTTATAGAAAACTACATGAAGTAAAACAGTCGAAGAACTTAATTAAGGAAATCCTCACCTCTTGACTTTACAGGCTACCGAACTTTTCCAGTTAATAACAACGACACAAGATGACCACTCTTCCCTGTGGAAAAAGAGAGACGAACGTGACAAAGATAAAAAAAAAAGCCACTCATGTTAAACTGAAGAAAAATTCTTGAGGATGAATTGTTTTCATCAGGATGTGTATCTATCCCCTCATTCACCGTTAGCTTCTATGTAAAGCCAGCAGCAGGCAACATTTTCCACACAAGTATAGATATCATAGTCTTTAATCCGTAAAACATACCTTGATAAAACATACCTTGATAAAGAAGGCTGACCAACATGACTTCCGCAATCGAAATAGAAAACGACTTTGGGATGCACACCTTTGCGACAGCCATCCGATGGTAGCCCTGAATACTGTAACTGGAGCTTACCACCTGTAAAAAGAGGTGACAAAAGGAAAAGAATTCTCAGTTGTGAACAATAGTGTCGAGGGTATCTGTTTCTTTTCGCCCATTCCCCTTGCTACTGCACTTTGCTCTGATTTCTATCCCTCCCCCAGTGTCTCCTCCTCTTTCTCTTCACACCACCCTTTCTTCCTTAAAACACGTCTTGTATCTCCCTTCTCTCCCTTTGCCCTTCGCTGACTAAATCCTTCCAACTCCCTCCTTCTCACAAAAAAAATCCACATTTGCACTCCCTTCTCTCACTATTCATTGCCTTAGTAACCTGCTTCTCTTTAAAGATATCCTCTCTAAAATCATTCTCCCGCCCTCAATATCTTCATCGATTGCCCTTCACGTTTCTTCTTCCAGTAAGTCCCTAACGTGAATCTGCCCCCTTAATACATCTCTCCCCACCCTATGACCCCCAGGGATCACCTTTGCCTTTGCCTTTGCCTTATAAACACTAACCCTGTGTGTCTTGAATTTTTTTCAGCCTAGCATGTTTTTGCCCTCTCCCCAAGGATCTGGGGCCCGTTTCTCGAAAGTCTCGGTAACTTAACGGGCCCGAAATCATGTTTTAAAATCAAAATTTAAAGGATAGGAAATCGGGTTCTGGCACATAAACCAGTCCTTTTTGTTTCTTTAGCTGATAGTTTTATTGTATCATTCTCAAAACTTTTGAAATCCCCATCTTGAATGAAAACAGAACAGCTTTACGGGCCCGTTAAGTTACCGGGACTTTCGAGAAACGGGCCCCAGCTGGCCCGTGACACCTATTGACGGGCTGAGGCACACGCTACTAAGACTTAAAGCGATACAAAACAGAAAAGAGAACGCGTGTGAAATATTGACCCTGATAAGTCATCATCTGCGTGCTTGTGAGCCCAAGAACGTTTACTTTGTCTTTTCCTGCTCTTATCATACAAACTGAGGCATGTGATGGACAACCTGGAAGAAAACAAATAAACAAAAAAGTTTACAATATAAACAAATAGATAAGTAAAATTTATGATAATTTCACTACATTACAGTGCTAGCTCGAATCACTGCTTTTCAGTTTCCCTGACGATAATAACAAGATACCTTTGGGACCATCACTAATGCCTCTGCAAATGTTTATCCAGAATCTAAGAAAACCAAAGAGAAACAATACTTCAATCTGACTTCAGCTTTTTAAAATCAAATTTGAATAAAAGGAAAAACAAAGACCAATAATTAAGGATAAACGTAAACAGCACAAAGAGTTCATGCGAACTGCGCGTCATGCTGTTGATCTTCGAAGTTTCTTCTCATTTCTCAAGTAGTTGGCGAGATCTTTCGAGCCAACAACCGAAGCCAAAGTGCCGGACTCCTCACTGACATTCGACGACTGTTTGATATTCAACGAAAGCAAACCAATTTAAGAGAGGGTTTCCCCTGCCTTAAAATTGGTCACCAGAAATAACACTTAATACAAGAAATAGGCCGATAGCGATAGAAAGCGGACGAACGTGATCGGAAACGGACATTAGTATCAAAAATCAGACGACATCGTCCGATATCCAACGGAAGTGTCCGAAATTTGACGGAAGAGTCCAAAAACAGCTGCAAACGGACGATAGCGTTCGAACCTGAATGATAGCATTAGGATCGAACAATAGCGCCGAAATCAAAGGGAAGTGTCCTAAAACCAGCGATAGTCTCCGAAATCCAATGAAAGTGTGTGAAAACGGACGATGGCGTCAGAAAACAGAAGATAGCCTACGAAATTGGCGACATTCGCTGCAAATTTAGTCATGATTATTTTTTTCAACTCGCCAAGGCCAGTGCTTCTTAAACAGAATAATAGAGAAAAGAAAGCGCACGAAAATAATGAAGAAAGCTCAACGCAAAATGAATAGTAACGAATAGTAACATAGCTGTGGAGCAGAGGTAGGTACCTGTCTTTATTACGTGATGTGTAATTCCAGCTTCCTGTTCGACTTGTTAGGAGTTGCAGGTCATAAGTATTACCGGAATAAGTGTAACTGCACTCCCGCTCAAGCGGAGGACAAACTAAACTTGTTCTGAAAATAAAATCTGCTCCGTTTTTCTGTGAAAAGCAAAACAAAATTTTGAGTTGATAATAATAATCGTTAGTCTACGAAATGTATGGTGAATCTTACGTCGCAATTCCATAACGTACTTCTAAAGTGAGAATTTGCAACTGATGAGGACATGATCGTGTCGAAACACGTTTTGCTCACTTTAAAAAGAACGCTAAATTTACGAATGAAAATCTTACTTTTCCAATCAACACTTTTACTTAAACTACATTGAGGAGTAGGTTGCAGCAAGTTGTATTTCCATGAAGCAAGCAATAATTCACTGACCCCATATGATTGTATCAGTTCTGGCTGTCCACCCTTCAGTTGCTCTCTGTCGCAAATAAATGTTATTGTTGAATTTACAGTACCACCTTCTGAAAAATAAGAGAAAAACATTATTGTACTATATACAACGCAAACACCTTATTTGGATGGTTGAAACTATAATACTTCCGGACATTTGTGAGTTGCGTAATATCATATGTCAAATAATCCAATAAGGGATTTATGATTGCCCTATTAGTTCACTTTTTAATAGCGTGTATAAACCCCTCCGTATAGAAGCCCCCCAAATCTGAAACGCAAAAATACCTCCTATAACAAGCCCCTCCGAATATAAGTCCCCACGAATATAAGCCCCCCCGACTATAAGCCACCCCCCCTCGAATATAAGCCCCCGGGGGCTTGCATTAGGAAATTATCCTCAATTATACAAACCAAAGCAAACTCCACATAATCACCATTATCAGGAAGCCTTTTTTTAGTTGTAAAAGAATGATTTCGTGCACTAAAGAAATGTGGTCAACAAGAGTTGAAGTTTGTTGTTTTTTACGAAGTTCGCTCTTCACTCGCGCCTTGAATTCCATCGGCCCGTAGACAAAGTATTTGCAAGGAAGTTCGATTCCACCGCCACCCTGAACCCAAACTCCCTCCGGTGCTTCTCGCTTTTTACAGTTACCATGAACTTTGAGCCTGAACTACGTTACCGTTTTTACTGCATTTCCGTCCTAATAAAGTTTATTGCCGTTGTGTTTTAACTTGGCATTTTCGGTGCGATTAATTTATTACGAAATTCTAGCCAAACCCCTAATTATAAATTCGTTTCTTAAAAAGTCGAGTCTAAAAAACGGAAAAAGAAAAGAGAGAGAGAGTTGCAAAACCGAAAGCACAGCAATCCCAATCAATGAAAATATCACAAGGTGCCAAGTTAACTTAACAGATAATAAACATCCAAGGACACACAGGCGGTAAAATGGAACTGATCGAGTTGAGAGAGGTTTAAAAGTCGCCTCCGATTGGTATATAGCTTTCTTCACCAACTTCATTATCTTTTCCGCGCATTACTCTTTATTTTTTTTTTCTTGGTCTAATACGTGCACTTACTGCCGCACTCTTTACTGCAGTACCGCAAAATCATCATTTCGTCTTCCCTGTAGAAAGTCATACTTCTGTACTCGTACCGACCCAAGCTAGTATACGACAATCCGTTTCCATTCGTAACCATACATACTCCATCGCCTTTGCAGCGACCGCCTTGCAAATTTAACGGCTGGCAAACGGACAGGTAGAAGTACTTTGGGTCAGTTTCTTTTCCCTACAGAAAACGACAAACCTCTTTTCGCAAAACATTTTCTGTTAAATTTTTTCCAACGAGTTAGATACTGACTATACATTCAAATAAAATTAATTAATCACAACATCTAATATAATATAATCTAAGAATATATATAAAAACATATGTACACGATTGGTTAAAAAAAAAATTGATATTCTAATCAGAAGTACTAATCAGATTTCAAAAATTCAGAACTAAGCAAAGATTTGAGTTTTCTTTTAAACATATCAATGTTCGCAGCAAGTTTCAGTTCTGTATCCAGACCGTTCCAGAGGCTAACAGTTCTATAGTGGAAAGATCTTTGATTGGTTGCTGTCTTGCAAAGTGGGATCTGTAGTTTCTGTGAGTTCCTTTTCCAATCAACACTTTGATTTGTTACATGAGAAGAAAAGGCTTCAAAGACTTGACCATAATGAAAAAGTTTTTGTAAAGCTTTCTTGCATGGTTTCCGTCAATGTTAATGTTTAAAACAAATAGCTTCAACGTATGAAAATTGTTTAAACATTGCACAAATTGCTTGAAAGAAAGCTGTCTTTTCAGTAACAAGAGAGGCTGACATTTCACACGAGGTGCTGCCACTCGCTTCACATATAGCTGTACTTAAAGTGTTTCTGTAACATCATTAAACTTCCCTTTCGAATTATACTCAAGATATTCGTCGAGGAAGTGCGAATGCCACAGGCGACTTAATAACTTTCCTCAGGATAGCTTAGAGGCTAGGCACATTGGATATCTAAGGCAACAGCCTAGAGACCTAACAAGAGCACAGCATTGATCTTGTGTGTCCTCGTGTTCTAGCCTTAATTTTCTGCATTTGGAAATGTTATTCTTTCCTTAACTCTTCCTGTATTGGGAACTTCACCTCTACTTGGTACTAAAATAAGTCCGGTTTACTCAAATCACTACAAAAGCAGGTTATTTCTAGAAGATTGAGCTACAACTAATCATACCACTGTGAAATGATTAAAACCATGAGAGTCCATGAGCGGCTTGAGGGAGTAAAATTGTCCGGTGCCATTGTCAAACACTCTGCAGTTTTTAAGATCTACTGCTTGAGTGTCTGGACAAGCGGCCGCTGTGGCCCAGCTGATGTGAATGATACAGTCATTTTCTACTGACTCCAAAACAGGATGACCCTAAAAAAAAACAAACAAACAAATAAGCGAAAAAAAAGCAATGCAAACAGAATTTTTGATTTGCAAGAACTGTTAGATTAAAGGTCATTTTAAACGATAACTGCATAAAAACGAGTAATTCTCGTGAGCAGAGCCATTCCAGGTCTCCGGGTCATGTTTGGTTAGGCTCAAAAGCCTGTTGAAATTTTTCACAATGGAGAACGTAGTCGCCATCAAACCTCTCAGCTCTGTCCTGGAGGTAAAAATGGCAAGATCGTCTGTAACTATGACGTATTTTGATTGGTTGTTGGTTCAAAAATTTCAGAACAGCCTGTAAGTTGAGTCAAACGGACAGAGCATGGATCCTTCACTTGTTTGTTTTCAAGGACCATTCGAACTATGAAACTCAGTGGTGAGGTGTTTCGAGTTTGTATTGTCAATAGCCAGGGGCGAAGACGCTATAGAACAACTATATATATTTATACCCAAGGATTTCAACGTACAAGTAATTCGTCAGGGCATCAACTGATCTAACTGTACGTACAATCAACAAAAAAAGTTATAATGGTATTAAAATACTCACCAATTCACCATAGGAACAAACAAACAGAAAGTGAAGTTCCATGTATTTTGAATATTTATTCGAGCACTCGGTCGTACTATTGTAAACAAGCTTTACATGTCCTTCCTTGACTTCCTCTGGAGGACCTACTGCTTTTCCTAAGTCCTAGTCAACAATAAAATGAACATTTCACCTTACTGCTTTACAACAATGCCATGTTTGCTTGGAGGATTGATCCGTTCAAACGTAATGACTTATAAGTACAAACAAATCGATTTTACGACAGTGAGACAAAAATTTACCATGAGGACATCGTATGATTGAAAATGGGCATTCGGTAAACGCCTTTCTATAACTGAAGTTCACGCAAAATACTTTTACAGCAATTCTCAAAAAAAAAAAAATAATAATAATAAAACTGATATCACAATCATTTGTTGCAGATAGTCCCAAGCGAGAAAGAAAGGCCTGTCTTTCCAGCCCGGATATTAGCCAATCAAAACACAAGATTGGCTTCCCCTAGTGAGGTAACATTTTACCTGATATTGAATACCCTCCTGAGTTTTCAAGACCTTACACGCCCAGGAGCCTGCTGGGCAATTCTTTCCTGGCATGGGTAACAAAGGGCGACACAGGTTTACATAATAAGAGGCAACGTCTTTTTCTTTCGTACTGCCCTCTGAAATCACCTGTTCAACAACGGAAAAAAACATTAGTCTAAGGGAAGCTGTCGAGAAGATTTTCACCTGTTTTTAAGGAAAGTAAAACGTGTCTCACAAAATCCTAAAATATCAGCCTGAGAAAAAAAGATTATATCATCGATTTGTAGACTGATGGATGAACTGAACCTAAAGTAACAACATGGCATTTGCCCGCTTCTTTTCTCATTACCTTAATATCCATTTCCCCAAAACATAATGTGACCTTCTAGCTGTGAACATTTCCATTTTAAGAAACTTCAGCGTTGCAGAATGCTAGCACAACGTAGCAGATAATTTGGTTTGCTCTCATCACTCGTGTCCAGGATAATATAATAACTTTATAACGAGAAAATAAATGTGAACTCTTTAACTCCCATAACTGACCATGATTTCTCTTTACAATGTCATATCAAGATCAAGCAGACGGGTGTTGCCAATAAAGAAAAAATAACAATCATGGAATTACTAGTTGGTCCAACAGCAAATTCTAAACTATCAGCAAAAGAATTGAATGGCAGACAGTAGATTACTCCTGAAAGCTACAGAGCATGCGCAAACCATTGATATGATATTCTGACATCCCCGAACGGTTCAAAAGTCTATCAGCTCTGCCCAACTTATTGATCGACATTCAGCACTACAAACGTCACAAAAGGAAGATTCCGACCGCATTCCATTCACTATCACGTTTCACCCTCACAACCACTCAGTCAAATCCATCATTCTTAAAAACTTTAAATTACTTCTAAACGATCCAGAGACAAGCACTATCTTTTCGCAGCCTCCGCTCATTTTATTCAAACGCGACAAAAACATTGGCAATTTTTTGGTCAGAAGTTCTTTTCAGACTAATGACCAACCAGGCACTTTTAAATGCGCTCGTGCACGATGCAAAACGTGTCCTTTCATTCACAACACTGAGAAAATATCGGGACCCAAACGATCCATTACGATCACCGATCACTTCACGTGCACCTCCGCCAATGTAATCTATTGCATAACTTGCACTTATTGCAAAAAGATATACATCGGCGAAACAGGCAGAAGACTAGGTGACCGATTTCGAGAACACCTTCGAGATGTGGAAAGGAATGACCAGGACACATCGAAACCAGTCGCTAGACATTTTAATTTACCTAATCATTCTAAGCAACATATGGCAACCTGCGGTCTTTCCTTACACTTAGGTAGCACGGAAAGCCGTAAAACTCTTGAACAAAAGCTCATCTTTCAAACCGGCAGTCTAAATCCCACAGGTATCAACGAACGCTTTTCATTCTACTAATTTATTCGTGTTTTTCTCTTTGCCATGTTCCCACCAATAACGTAGCTCCATTTTCTGCCTTTAAAAGCACACACAACCCACAATTCCTCTATTCGCTCCGACGAAGGGCTAACGCTCGAAACGTCAGCTTTTATAATCGTAAAGGTGGCCAATTTACCATTTCAACTTTGTTGATATATTCAAATTACAAAGTATATCAGGTTTACTCAAATGCACTTCTACTCATCCATGCCTCACTGCCTCTTTCTCTTTGAATTTTGTTTTTGTTTATTTGATTGGTTGTTTTTTTCTAACTGTCAGAAAATACCAAAATTTTCGACGGTTATGTGAACAAGCTCCTTAACAGTCTTGTGCCTTACCTCCCAATTAGCATCTGTCCGCATTAGTCGTGAAAGACTATATTTGACTGTACTTCCATCCTTGCCATTCTGAAGGGCTGCGCATTCATACTGTCGATGAAATTTAAGAGTAAATGTGAAGAGAATAGTGAGAATCAGATATTAGATCGGTGTCTTCTAAGGGAAATAAAAAAGAAATAAAAATTTAGTAAAAATTGATAGCACACACAGTAAGGTGCAAGGTGTAAGGGTATGAAGGGAAAAATCATGATGACAGTGTTCGCCTTTCACCACTGTGACCAAAATTCAGAGCCGGCCATCCAATGTGGCTTCAATATTCTAAAATTTTCCGTAACTGCTCTGAAGATTTTTCTTCCGTTATTTGTTTTTCTTTGCTCCACAAAAACCATCACTCCAAATTCCAAATCGACCTGCAATCAGTGGATGAAGAGCCACCATTCGAATTCTCAGTAATGGACCTTGCTCACCATAGAGTCTCTGTGGCTCAGCGGTAAGGCACAGGAGCGCAGAATCCGAACGTCTGAGGTTCGATTCCTCATACACCACTTTCATAAATGGCTGCCGGATTAATATTCTTTTGTTTAAATTTAAACTAGCCTTTCTGGCCTCGTTCTCCAGTTCAAAATTCAAAAGAAGACATTATCTCAAGCGAGGCTAGTGAGGCTAATTTGAATTTAAACAAAAGAATATCAATCCGTTTATGCAGCCATTTATGAAAGTGGTCTATGGGGACTCAGAATTTTCTCTTTGTCCCACGCTCGTGACAAGACGAAGAAACATCTTTCTCTATTCGAATGCTCTTGTACAAAATTTCCCCACTTTTCTCTTCTATCGGTTAATGGCATGCACATAGGAACCTCTTGTTCGAATAACGATTTGTGCTAATTCAGGATAAAAACTTGAAAAAAGTTCTCATTTGTCTTCGCTAACAACGTATGATAGGCTTAAGTCTCGAGAGTTTCAATCATAATGTGAGGCAAAACTGGGGGAAACAAAACGTAGAGAGAAAATGTATCTGCAAACTTAAAAATTTAATAATCGGATTTTAAACAAGAAGAGTCAGGACTCCAAATCTTAAGGTCTGGGTTCGAGTGTTGGCCAGTTCATTGTGTCTTGATCTTGGCGAAAACCACCACCCTGGACAGGAAATCGCGAAATTCTAGCGTTAAGCCACGATTGGATAGCTTTCATTCTACTTAAACGAGAGTTAGCTCCAGCTTTAACAGGCGCGGACTTTATGGTTTCCAAGATTGTGCTGCTAAAATCTTCATTCACGACAGACAACTATAAAATGTTGATTTTTGGAGAGATCTCCTCACTCTTATTCCAACTTTAACAGGCGCGGAAATTTATGATTTCCAAGATAGTGCTGCTAAAATCTTCATTTGTGACAGACAATTGTGGAATGTATTTTTGAGGAGATCTCCTCATTCTGGAGTTACAAAAGACCAAGATATATTGAACTAACCTGCCTTTCACAGACAAGTGGAGTATGCCACACAAAAAAGTATGTACAGTCATTTTCAGATATGAACACAGGCTTCCCCATGTCTCGGCTGTCACGTGTTGGACTACACACGAACTGAATGATCGTCTCACGATTTTTTTCCACATGATGGCAAGGTTCTCCACCACTCAAGTTTAAATATAATATCCCATCATCAAAGTGGAGGCGCTTGTTGGATATTCCTGCACTGTGCATCTGTTGTTTTCCTTCCTGACAAACTCCAGAATTTTTTTCACAGCCTGCAATAAGGAAATAAGTGAAAATTATACGTAACACACCACCAAACGAAATCAAAAAGTGTCTTGACTACAGTTAACTTAAGTTCAATTTTTTTCTTTTTCCCTATAATTCTCCATTTCTGTACCAGAAAATAACAGAAAATTAATTTTTGACCCTGTAAAATTTTTAGCAACAACACGTGAAAATTCAACTATATAATGTACCCACAATGTTGTCCTTTGCAACCATTGTTTAGTAATGTCACGCCTCACATTCGAACGGTTAAACAAACAACCAATGAGAAGGAGAAGAAGATTATAGCACATCATGGTGTCCAGAGACATTTAAGCGCCATAAAGGATCGGATTTACTCTTTGCAAAATCCCGTTTACGTTGTAGTAAAAATTTTGTCTATGTAATATATTCAAAGCAATTTGAATTTAAATTTCTTTGTCTCGCGTTCATTTCCAGAAACAACTACGAGAATAAGTGTTACACCTGGGGAAATTTTTGTTAAAGCTCGTTGCAAATAGCCTCTCTAAGTAAAACGAAAAAAAAAAAAAAACCACAAGAATTGTTCGGGAAAAGTTGGAGACATTCCGTTTGGTACGTTGTTCTGTCTGACCAATGACTGATTTCTAAATGACAGGGCATTAGACACACGGAACATTTAAGGGAGCTGAACAACCATGCAACAAAGCTGCAATGTGATTCCGGCTGCATTTTTGCACATACAGTACCTTTCGAGAGGTTGACTAAAGGTCCACACACATTCAACTTGTAACTGTAACCCCGCTTGTCTACCACATCATAGTCACCACTTTGATTCCTCAGTCGGTTCAGATCAAACCAGGCGTTAGTGTGAGGGTTTATTGCCGTACAGTTGTCAAATGTAACCTCTTTTTCATCATTCAAGGGGCACGCTTCACTTGTGGTCCACAAGAAATCATACTCGCAAGTTTGCGTGTTATAACCAATGTACATCGGCACACCTCCCTTAAAATAAAAGGAAAAAAAAAACACGACTGAGTGAATCTACCTCCGCAACATGCAAGACATTTGCCATTCTTGGAATGTGGCTGTTGGTCATCGGACAACGTTTGACAAAAATATTTTCTGTTGGGATAAACGTTTAACCAAATAATAAGAAAATGGAGACTTTGTTGGACAGAGGCGATGTACGGGCAACATTTGCTATGAAAGGACACCAATAGAATTATTTAAAAAGATAATAATAATAAAACTAGAATTTCAAAAAAATAACTAAGTCTGATATTTCTACTTTCCGAGTCAGTCCTCTACAGAAAAAAGTTATTGCACCTCCGGTTCACCAGTTTAAAGGATAGGTGAAGTTTGCCACACATATCATGGTCAAACCACTCACGTAGTGATAGTTTAATTTCAGCGAGTTAAATTAAGAAACGCAACTTTAAGACGTACAGAAAACACAGGGACTGTAGGACTGAACACAGAATGGCAACTTCCCTATTGGTATATGTTAATACCTCTCTTTCGCCACACGTCATCAGTATGTGAGTAGTATAATTTTTATTTCTAACTCCGCAGGGTTCACCATCCTCGTAATCCAAATATATATTATTTTCTCTCTTCCTGGGTCCATGCCTTATGGTTCCAAGGTTATAGTACTTGCCCCTAAAGGGAAGCAAAAGGAAAAAATTCTTAAAACCTACGTATGCGACTTGGCTGCATGGTTTTGAGCGCTTGATGTGAATCTAGAGGACGTGGTTTCAAATAGTCCATTTTACGGTTGCGTGCTTGATTGCTAAGCCTTTGAACGGGAGGCTAAGGGTGACCTTGTTATGATAGAGACGTTGCTGCTTTTCAAATGTAAATTACTTTGTTATCATGCTAACTTGATACTGGTCTCTATCATAACAAGGTCACCTTTAGTCTCCTTCGCAGCCGTTGTTTGGGCTCGTCACGTAACGCTCCCTAACCCACCAACCGGCTGTTTAAACCCGAGCCGCATTCCTTTCCCTTTGTTTAGATTTCACGGTGACTGCACGTGATAATGCGCATTTGCACCAATCACACGTCGCCTTTGGTTTCACGATAAAACCAATCAAATTTCAATGACGTAAGTTTCCCGCGTAAATTCATCGGCGCTTTCTGGAGAAGTTGCCAGTCATCTCAAACATTTTCCATGGATGTAACTCCGAAGAAATTGGTAGAAAGTAGTTCAAGATGCTTCTCATTTGTTCCTCGATTTCACTCACAAAGGATAATATTTACATTTATTTGATGTTGCTGAACTAATTCGTTCTTCGCTCACTGTTGATGTGCATCGCTACGCGGAGCACAGCAAATTGTTTGTTTGTAGAGACAAATGCTACCAGCTTTCGATAAAGTTTAAGAAGGCATCGGATAAACTGAAAGAAATCAAGAAAGAAATAGAAGAGGTCTTCAATACAAGAGAAAAACCCAGGGCAAAGAGACTGCTACGAACGGACGAGGAGAATAATGTCGGTGAACAAGAGCTCTTTGACAGGACTGTGAACACGATACTATCTATATGATCATACATTTCCAAGACTACAGTTCACCATTAAAGCACCGTCTGTTATGACTACGAATATATTTCTCTACATAAATCGCAAGATTTCGAACGCAAAACATGAAGTAAAATTAAGCTTACGTCTATCACATCTGCTTTGGAAATGCCCTCGAGAAAGTGAGAAAACATGCCTATTGTTTACCACTCGACTTAATTGTAAAAAGGAAAATATATAAACTTAAATGACATAAGACGAAGCTAAAATGGCACGTTAAGAGAAGTAAGGAATTGGTTCTTGACTTACCACTGTCTTATAACATGTGCTTCATCGATAGCCACAGCACATAACCTCGCACGGTATACATCATTTCCTCGCATCGATCGCCAACGATCATTCTTGAGCCACGCTTCTGGTGAGCCGAAAACTAATGAATATTTTCCATACTCAATACTAGGGTGGTCAATCTCTGCTTGGGAATTAATGTTTACCGCGCTGACTCCAATACTTTGCAGGTAATTGACCTGATCCTCCATAAGACTTACGAGCGGAGAAACAATAACAACGATATGCCCAGCAAGATTGTTGATGTGATCGCACACGAGTGGAAGAGCCTGATAAATCAAGGATTTTCCAAACCTTGAAGGCAGGTTTACAAATACATCTTTTTTTGCAAAAGAATTTTCTCAATTGCCAGCTTCTGGGGATGATTTAAACAAGAAATTTGGAATTTGGAAGCGGTCGAAACAAAAGCTTCTTTGAGAGTTGCAATTTTCTCTGCTCAATGAGCCGTTGATAGGGTACGAGTTTTGATTGGACGACTAGTCTTGGCGGGACTTACTCAGAATTATATGAGCGAAATCGTGATTGGCTAAAGCTAGGGAAAGGAATGCGGCTCGGGTTTAAGCAGCCGGTTGGTGGGGGAGGTAGCGTTGCGTGACGAGCCCCAAACAACGGCTGCGAAGGAGATGGTTGGTAGGGGAGGGAGCGTTGCGTGACGAGCCCAAACAACGGCTGCGAAGGAGACTAGGTTACCTTCAGCCTCACTCTAAATCAAAGGCTTGGAAACTAAATAAACAGCTGTAAAATGGCCAATTAGTCACTTTTTCACTCATTTAAAATAGTTCCTATAAGTGCTCTCTTTCTAACTTCAGGAACTACTGCTTATTCTGTAGGCCAAACTGAGATTATGAAATTTGAAACTGGTATCAAATTTAACCAAAATACTTAAGAATCTCTCCGCTAACCCCCCCTCCTACCAAATGCTATTCAAGACCTGAATATCAACAGAAAAAGGTGAATTGCTGAAAAATACCGCAGTTCTATAACAAGAACAAAACCTTGCCCTCTTTAGACTCAAATGGTAGAGTTTTACTCTTGTTCGGACCAAGGCACTTTCTTTAATGCCACATCAATTAGGTTTATATGGGGTAATTCTGTCACTGAGGGGCACACCAATTAAATTATACCAACACTTGTAGATGCAACCGTTTAAGAAAGAAGACACTTATCAACTTGAAAAGTTGGCACCATATCATGCACCCCTAACACAAAATAAAGACAGCTGTAAATACATACCCCTTGTGCATACAAACACCTGAAGACGGGGGACAACCCTTGGCAGCATCTTTCAATAACACCGTGCGACAGACATTTATGAAAAACGAAACCCTATCCATATTTGGAGGTGGGACTTTAGCCTCCCAGTTCCCATCGCTCTTGGACAGCGAGGAGTAGTCATACTGATTATCAGCATCCTGATCATCATCTCGAAAACTACACTGCACACTGATCATAGGCCTACAAGCAAATGGCGTCTGCCAAAGGCAATCATATGTGTTACTCTTCTTCTCACAAGTTGGGCCTGTATCAAGACCTGAAGTATCTTGGTTACATTCGAAGGTGATGTTTATAGCTGGCTTTGTCCCGTATGTCGTTTGTATCTGACCATTGTAGTAAGTGAGAGTCTTGTTCAAGACAACCGGTGTATTCCTTGCCCCTGTTGTAAGACGTTCCAATGCAAAGTCAATCAATATTTTAACATGTTCATCAAGACAGCTGCGACATAAAAATAAGTGCATTGAACATGTGCATGCTAAAATCCGGAATTATTCCTCTATTCTCTTTTTTTTTTTATAAAAACCTTTTTTACAGGAACCAAGTTCAGGCTGGGATTAACCAAAATTTTAAGAACATACTCGGCTCATTTTTTCTAATTTGGTGGGAAGTATAACTTAAGGTAAAAGAATTGTAAAAATGCGTTCTAGCAAGACAATTACCTCTTACTTGGGAATTTTTTTTTTTTACATTACAATGCAGTTATTGCACGATATACACTGAACAAATCAGTTTGTAGTCGAGCTTAGTCTGGTCACGTCCGAGTTGATTAATTTGATTCTTAACTTTAAGAACGTTTTCAGGCTGAAATCGCCAAAAAAAAAAGAGAATATTCAGCCTCAGCAACAAAACAAGACGTTCTTACAAAAAAAATGTATTGTACTACAAGAGAACGAACAAAAGATGTGATCAAATAACTGCAATAAATGATCCAAACTTTGATTTGAGTACTTCCTTCAGGCCTGAGAGTAAAGCAGATTTTTTGAAAGTCGCAAAGACACTTAGTGGTTTCGTTTAGGATGTTTTTGTCTTTCTCGCACCCCTTGTGCGACCGACACGATTCTAAGATAATGCCATAAATGCCTTTTTCGCAAACTATCAAATATGATCTCGCTTGTCCGATTGGACTACGAAAAAAATGGGTAATAATTTTTTAACTTGATTTTAAACGTGCCCACAAAAATATGTATCGCTTACAGAAAGTTAAATGAATATCAACTTGTATAGTTATGCGAAGTGTGGCCATTAATTCCAATGCAAGTCCCGCTTCTTACGCTGCAGTTGTGGTTTTCCTTTTTCGGACAAGTAAAATAAACACAGCGCACTTGTCCGTAGGGGCAAGTGTCAGCTGAAAAGAAAGTTTCTGGCCCTGCATAGCTATGATAACAAGTAGAGAATACACGTATAAATTAAACTCACCAATAATGCACGCTCCAACTTCTTCTCCAATGCATCCCTTTGGGCCTCCGACCAACTTATTACAGACATTCAAAATAATCCTTTCACCAGGGGCTCCACCTTTGACATTAACATTATAGTCTTTTGATTTGCTGTAGAGCACAGATAAGTTAAACATGTAACCATATTGTTTGTCCTCCACTTTGCAATCATGACCAACTTCTCTTGTCAATGGACAAGCACTGGGTGTTTCCCAAGAAAATAGGTACTCACACTCTGGTGATTCAGCCAAGAAGATGGGAGAACCCTGAGATAAATAAACAAAATTTAAAAGTGTTTTTAAAAGAATGGAAATTAATGGAAATAGCAAAAGAAGGGCACTAACACTTTCTTTGTATATAGCAATTTTGTTTATACTTTCCTTTAGAACATGAAAAAATGATAATTATATAATTTGGTAAAAAAAGAGTTATTGTATAATTAACAATTATTCCACTCGCGCTTGTTGGATATGAGATGATAGATAGCTATCTATCAACTCATATCCAACAAGCGCGAGTGGAATAATTGTTTTATTAAAAAATAAACGCTCCTAAGATATTAGACAAATCTTCTCGACTTTATTTTGTAAGAAGAAGCCGGATGTTACAATGTACAGATATTAGATTATGGTATATTGGCTCATATACTATAACGGCTAAGCCAATAAAAAGTCTTGAAATGCATTATCCAATGATCCAGTTTTCAATAATTACTTTAATTTATCGACAAATTTACAATAGCTAATGACTTACACGCAACTCTCACCCTTTTTAAGCCAATGACCTTACCATTAGCTTTGAGCACGAAAAAACAATTCTGATACTCCTGCTAAACTGATTCTTGTGACAAGAAGTTCCACCCGAATACTGTAACGTTAGCTCTCCTTTGCCTGTGATCTGTGGATTACTCTGCACATATCCCAAGTTAAATCCCTTGTCCTGACTGTGATCAATCTGACAAGCCCCTATAGCTCCACCAGGACATTTCAAAACTTCTCCAATTGGATTCACAGCACGACAAACATTGATGAAGTAGTGAAGATGTTTGTTCTGTAATCTGGTATCAACTGCTTGCCAGTTTTCTTCAAAGAGTATATCAATTGAGGAAAACAGTAAATCACTATTTAAAACGTTTCTAAAAAGATTCGATGCATTCTCACATTCAACTCTGCACTCTAGACAGATGGCCCATCCAGCAAGATCGAACTTCTCCCTGTTTCAGTAGCATGAAGGGAACGGAGGAATTGCCCCACATCCCCCACCCCCACCCCAGAGAGGATTCCAATCCATCAAAGGTTACTTCTTCCCACAGTTTGTCAGGCTTCCTGTACCCCCCCCCCCCCTTCCAGTATCATTTGCACGCCTGGGTTGTGAGAAGCACTGGTAGAGTATCGAGTGCTGTGCCTTACCCCTCCCTCCCAGGAGAAATTACCACTACCCTGAGATGAAATACCACTTCATTGCAGTTTATCTCTTCCCGACACATATTTCAGGCTTCGTTAAAAGTTCTTTAGTATCCATTTACACTTCGGTGGAGAGAAGCACAAAAAGAATATCAGCCTGCCTCATTTTTAATTTTTTTTTTCTTTTTGGAAAAGAAGTACACAATGTATTATGAATAAAGCAAAATCTTCAAAATCTCTCTAAAAGAAAGCCACAAAATTTTTATGTTATTGTAAATGATCATCAAGGTATCTCACCTTTAGTCAGCCCCATGGGACTAAGGTCATATTCTACACCACTACCACTGTCCGACACCAAGCACTGCACAGCTTTCGCAGAACAAACCAGTGATGTTTGAAATTCGAAGATGTACTTGTTAGATTTTTCCTCCCGTTCAGCAAAAGTAGGCTTTCCAAAAGGCTTCTTTGAATTACAGTAGAACTTGATGTGAACTTCTCTCTGTTCCCCAGTTTCAAAATTGTCTCCGCCCCTAGTTATCATACAAAACGAAGTGAAGAAGGCAACAATTCAATAGCACTAAATGTAATGCAATCAAAGGTTACGCAGTCGTGGAATACGCAATGTAATACAGCTGTCATTCATTCATAACAGCAGCTTCCAGGCAAACTTCTGCAGAAGCGGAAGGAATCTTATAGGCCATGAGAGGTTTTCTTTTTACTTTTCACAAGCCACACACCCAAAGCACTGTAGTAAATTTTGGTGTCTATCAAATGAAGTGACTAGGAATATTAGTTCTCAATCTCCATTCGGATGGAGATTCTATCCTCCATACCAGGATATCACAAGTTGTCCAAACGTCTTCCAAATGCCACACTTCGATGTGAAATTTGCCCAGAGAAAAAAGAACAAATCTAGACAGAATATTTTCCCCAATCCAATCTATAACTAGTGAATTTATCGTAAAAGCTTTCTTGGCCATTATTCTAGTTACCCAATGGTAATGGTATAACTGACCACAGCTTCTCTCCAAATCCACAAAAAATCCTACCACAGTGAATGCACTCATTAAGGCCAGCAGAATTCAACTTGTTACCTGTATATAAGAGTAACGATTTCGCCCTTGTATAAAAGCTGCATACTTTTCTTTCCAAGAGCAATTTTCTGGCCATTTTTCCTGATCAAGCAGGCACTAATGTTACCGCGATCTCCACAAGCTTTATCAGGCAATGGACCACAGATGTTAAGTTGAAAAGTTGCTTGCTCGTTGTTCTCAGTAACATTTCCACCGTACATAGCAACATTGGATTTTTTTCGTAGTGGCAGTAGGTTGAAAATTGTGTCAGACTTGGGGTCGTGCACGATACAGTTGTCACCGTTAACGTTTTCTATTGGACAACCTGCTGCTGTGATCCAGTTAAATTTGTATGTGCAGCCATTATCAGCAGTTTCAATAAATTCAGGAGATGAGCTCTACGAATAAATCAAATAGACATTAAAGATCTCCTCATGTCTGCTTACAAGGACACGAAATATTTTTCCGCCAGCCCATTCATTCTTGAATCCACAAAATTAACTCAAAAGCTAGCAACTCAATGACTATAATTACTTTTTGCAATGTACGGCCATGCCACCAATCATGCTTCAACAAAGGATGGCAGCTCAGCTGTCAAAAAGCCTCCTGGTCTGCAAACCACCATCTTCGCTCCTTATTTTATTTAAACCATTATAAATATTGCACGAATATCATTTAGTCTAGGGCGTCACCTGCACAAAAATCTATACAAGCTCACCTCTTCTCCTTTTTTACAGAGAAAAGTAATAGTTGTCTGGTATTTCTTGTCTCCTTGACATTTCTCTCCATCAGTGTACGTTATTACAACATTGTTGACTCCTTCAGTGGGTGGGTTTGATACAGAACCTGGAGGTAAAAAGTAATAATCTTTTTTATAAATCCAGAAACAACTGAAGCCGGCATATGAACAAATGAAATGACGAATGAAAATTAGAATGCGTATAAAATATCAAGTTTCAGTTCCACCTATATCCATCATTATATTTAACCCTTTAGATCCTAAAATCAGTATGCATATTCTACTTACTGTCCTCCAAACATTTCCTGAGGTGCTGAGAATTTGTCTAAAAATCAAGCGCTTCTACTATTGGTGATCATTTCCTTAATTCCCCTTGACCTTTAATGTTTGATTGAGGGGTGATGTTTTGGAGAGAAATTAGATATTGGTCACTCTTGGGGTTAAAGGGGTAAGAGGCCAACTGCTAAACAATGCGCGGCACCTATATTATATATATAATTAGATACGTTATTCACCAGAAGGGAGGTCCGTATTGGGAAAAACTGTACCCGAGGTTCTGGATACTGCCGTCAGCCTACGGCCTTGCGCGGTACTCAAGACAGAGGGCACAGTTTTTCCCAATACAGACCGACCTAGGCTGGTGAATAACAATTTCATTTTTTTTAACACTTAAAGAAATGCTTATTAAAAGGACCCGAATGATTTAGGGCTACAATACAGAGATTTAGCACGGCGTTAACGTGAAACGCCAACTTGCCCTTTCACGTTTCACGTAAAATAGCGTGAACCTTGCTGCTTTAGCTTCGTGTGAGCTCACGTCATGGTGGATTTGAGGGCGCCCTTGTATGACTGACAAGGAATAGTTTTAGTACCCTTTTTCCAGCAATTAACTTCTACTCTGTAGGAGAAAAAGTGCAGAAACTTTTACGTACACGGCAAACGCGAAACAGGTTACTTTTACGTAGAAACGGCAAAGCGTAACCAGCAGACGTGAAAAAATTGCGGGAAAAACAAGGTCACGTGGTCACTCTTGCCGTTCACGTTTCACATAGAGGCAGTTCTAAATCTCTCTAATTACGAGTTTAATAACGCGAAGATCCTCCATAAACTCTACAGTTTTTCAGCGAGTAGATGATAAAGAAAACAGAGGTTATTCAAATTAAACAGCGACGCTTCGTGGACACATTTTTATCTACGTAATGGTAGAGGCAACGCAGAAGGCTTCCAAGTTAATTTTGAAAAAATTTTTTAATAAGTATATGTCATGATCTGACACCTGTCAATTGGAGAGGAAAAAAAGCGCATGTACACATTTGAATGAACAACACTACTAGTATGGTAAACACGCACGAGATAAATGACTCTAGCGGCGATCTTCCTTATAAAGGGGGTAAGTTTCCAAAGAAACTGTGGTGCTGCGTCGGTGGGGGTAACAAGGTAATTTGAAAATATCAACTAAGTTCAAAATTGTAAATTGGCCACAGTAGAGTTAAAAAGCTGACGTTTCGAGCATTAGCCCTTCGTCTTTCGCTTTGACGAAGGGCTAACGCTCGAAACGTCAGCTTTTTAACTCTTTACGGTGGCCAATTTACAATTTTAACCTAGTTGATATTACCAAATTACCTTGATCTTCCCTATAATACTTGCAGAGATCTTATGGAAAGTATTGTTCCTTTCCAACGACGATTATTCTTCGAAAGACTTACCTCTGTGCAGTTTTAAATGTCACACGTCAGTTTTTACTATGATTTTCTATGGGATTGCACGGGCGGAGCCGGACAGGTCACAAGATAATATGCACTTAGTGACTGAGTGGGAGGGCCAGACGGAAATAAATTTGGTTCGAGGTTATGACGTACGATCCGAGCGCAGCGAGGTCCGTGCCTCATCACCGAGAGCCAAATATTTTCCCATCCCTACCAAACTAAGTCAATAAGCATTTGATCATGTGACCACCGAGTGTTGATTTTATAAAAAAATTCAGTCTGAATTGGAAACGATAGACGGGCACACGCAGCCACACGAGCAGAAAAAAAATCCGCAATTTAAACTTTTCTTTAATTCTTTTAAAGTCAGAACAAGAAACTCCCAATTCCTTGAAAAACGCGACTTTTTATCAATTTTTTTTTTTTTAATCAACAAAGCAATGTGAAGGTAGCAGGGCCGGACGGCTTTTTCCGGACCGGCTCACGTCAGCCCTTCCGGCCCCATACACGTCAGCTTTCACTATGGTTTTCAATGGGATTGCGCGAGCGGGGCCGGACGGGTCATATGATAAATAAGATTACTACCAAGTTTTCATCTAATAACCATCTGTATTCTGCAGTAAATGGTTTGAACCCGGGGGTAACATGTGAAGGTGTAGTCTGATCGTCCGGGTGAGTGTAGTCCTGAGAAGGACTGTTGTCGGTGGTAGTGACTGACGTTTCGACAACCTGTGCGGAAGTCATCATCAGAGTCAAGTGAATGATTGTTGTCAGTAGAATGTTCTTATTCCAGTTCGTGTGAAATGATCGGTTGGTTTTGCCGTGATGTTATTGGCTGTAAGACTCAAGTGACATAAACTACAATCCACTGAAGACTTCATTAACGCTACCAAGACTGTTCAGATACCTGACGACTACAAACTAGTGTCATTTGATGTGAAATCACTGTTCACAAGTATTCCACTTCAATTGGCATTACAATGCACTGAGACTGCAATCCGACAATCTACCGACCCACTACCGCTACCGACAGACGACATTATGGACTTGCTAAGCATTTGCCTAACGTCTACTTACTTTCAGTACAACGGTAAACACTACAAACAGTTACACGGCACTGCCATGGGGTCTCCAGTTTCTGTTGTTATAGCAGAAATTGTGATGCCGAACATCGAGGAACGCGCCCTTTCCACTTGCCGACAAACGATACCGCTTTGGTTACGTTACGTTGACGACACCTTCACCGCCGTTCGACACGACGAAATTGACGCATTCCACCGCCACCTTAATGAACAAAACACTGACATACAGTTTACCAGAGAAGTCGAAGAAAATGGCAAACTTCCTTTTCTAGACTGCCTGGTAAGCCACAACGACAACTCATTACAGACGACAGTTTACAGGAAACCGACACACACCGACAGATTACTAGACGAGTCATCCTACAACCCTACATCACACAAAGCCACAACTATCAGAACTCTAACACGACGCGCACAACTAGTATGCGACTCGACAGACAGCTTATCCGACGAGAACAAATACCTTCACCGTGTTTTTACGAAGAACAACTACAACAACGACTTCATCCGACGAAACACTCACCGACCCACTACCACTACCGAAACAAACGACACCGCAACCCCTACGACTACAGCAACCATACCGTACATAAAAGGCATGTCTGAAAACATCTCGCGCATCTTACTACCCTTCAATATCCGCGTCGCCCACAAACCCATCACCACACTACGTCAGTTACTAACCAACGTTAAAGACAAAGACGAACCGAGGAACAGACAGGGAACGATTTATAAGATCAATTGTTCCGACTGCCAAGCCTCCTACATCGGTGAGACTGGCAGAAACCTCACAACAAGACTGACTAAACACAGACGGGCGACGAGGAAAGGTGATGTCAGCAATCACATTGCTGAACACCATCGACTTACCAACCACAACATTGACTGGGACTCTGCGCAATGCCTAACCTACAGCACTGACTATTTTCAACGACCGACTCTGGAAAGCTGGTTCACTAACTTAGAACAGACTCCCCTAAACATCACAACATAAACATCACAAACGACCGAAAAAGAACGACCTAACTTTACCGACAGATCGAAACAGACCAATCACGACCGACTAACGTCACTTGAGTCTTACAGCCAATAACATCACGGCAAAACCAACCGATCATTTCACACGAACTGGAATAAGAACATTCTACTAACAACAATCATTCACTTGACTCTGATGATGACTTCCGCACAGGTTGTCGAAACGTCAGTCACTACCACCGACAACAGTCCTTCTCAGGACTACACTCACCCGGACGATCAGACTACACCTTCACATCTGTATTCTCATAGTTAAACCACTAAACTGAGGTGAGTTCTGGTATTTAAGTTACAGCAGGTCAAAATGACTTCAAATTGGTTTGATTTGCTTCTTTCTTTTTTAACAGACTCTTATATTATTGAAAAACTCTGAGCCACTCACCCAAGTTGATGGCTTTGCCATTGCTTTTTTTCAAGCAGACAGCCGCTGTCACACTGCAGCCTGGTACAAGATTAAGCGAACGGCAAACATTTATGTAAAACTTTCCTTTATCTTTATCGTTATCTTTATTTTTATATGTTGCTTCCCAGTTGTCTGAAGTTTTCACCAAACTTGTCAAATCATACTGAGCAACATCTGTCCTGGCAACGCATTCTACAATCTGCAAAAAAGTGATGCCAGAAAATTATTAGGGACTTTCAAATTACATCTACACTGACAGGGAAGAACAATAATCAACATTTTGAATCAAATCCATCAGAGTTACCAAAATATTGTTTTGTTAAGGGTGTGACACATTTGATTTCAATTCAAAAAGATACAACCTGTATATTAAGCATCATTTCCCATTAAAAGAAATATCATTCATTCTAAGAACTATCATCGACCAACTGACCTTTAGTGGACAGGCATATTTTGTAAACCACCTGAAGTTATAAGTACAGTGATTCTCCTTCTCAAACTCTGGAATTCCTATTCCATCGTCTTTCGCTGACTGATTACAGAGGAAGGTAATATGAGTTGTACGAGGAAGCCCATTGTGGCACTTATCCCCATCTTGGTAAGTCAGATTTAACATTCCATCATAGTAGTACAAATTTTTGTTTTCCAGACCCAGTGTAAATTTCTTGGAATCCTTTCTTCTAATCTGACATGCAGAAACATTTGTACCACCACAGTCCATCCGACTACTTCCTCCACACACCTGAAATTAAAACAAAATGGACACAACATACACGTAAAGGTTAATTCCAGATACAACCACTGCATTCCCAATCACTGTGTTGTGTTCTTGGGAAAGACAGTCTTACACTTGCAACTCTAACAGTGCCTCACTCCGCAGAGGAGTAAAACTAGGTACTGGCAAATGAACTGGACCCCCCCCCCTTCCAGGGGGTAGTAGTAAGGCTCCCAATTGCTTTATAAAGCTCCATCGATATTAGTTTCAATTAATTTTGTGGTGTTTTTTCGCCCACCTACCGTTGTTTCAGACCCAGTGAGGACCATTCCTACCCAGTCAATAGAATCATCTCATATCCATACTCATAAAGCATGTTTATAAACCAAATGTGCTTCAGAGTACAAATAACGCGCGAGACGAGTACAAATATCACGCGATATTTGTACTCCAGAAATATCCGCGAAATTCGCCCGCACTAAAATAGCAATTTGGCGCATTGGATAATAAATCTCTTATCAGACGTTTTGTTGTGTAGTATCGCTGCGTATTTTTACGAGTTGTGCCGTATTTTGACGAGCCCGTAGGGCGAGTCAAAATACAAACAACTTGTAAAAATACTCAGCGATACTACACAACAAAACGTTTAATAAGATATATCTATATATATATATATATAAATATTATGAGAGGAAAAAAGGACGTAACTACATTTCCCGACAAGCCTGTTTCGTGAATCGCTTCACTCTTCAGGGGTTTAATGAAAGAATATTCATGTGACTATCGTTTATATACTAGGAAAATTTGCATAATGCGCGGTAAACTTAAAAACTTTAAAGTTCAGTTGTTGCGTAGCAACGCTTTGTTTCTGTGTCGGCATGAAGATACGAGTTCGTTACGCTTATTTAGTGATGAGAGGTCGGGTCGGTAAATTATCAGGAATTTTTCTTTTAGGCAGAAATTAGGCAGGAATTTTTCTTTTATCGCAAGTCGTTAATGGAACTCTCAAGCCAACAAAGGTGCACCGCGCCAAGAGGATCAATAAGGATTCGCAGTCCAAACCTCACAGCCAACACAACGTAGAAAGTATAAAAAATTGCGAGGATGGACAACTTCTGAAGTAAAAAATAAAAAAAATTTTAATAAAAAACGTTTCGGTCAGAGACCTTCTCCAGTTATTTACCTGTGAATAAGGTAAGAAGAAGGTCTCTGACCGAAACGTTTTTTATTAAAATTTTTTATATTTTTACGTCAGAAGTTGTCCATCTTCGCAATTTTTTTAACTTTCTATATATATATATTTATATATAGGAAGTCTGCAAGTCGATTTTCGCGTGGGACAGTGCTCAATACGTTGAAGCAGAGCAGAATAAATATTATGAGAGGAAAAAAGGACGTAACTACAAGGACGTAACTGTAGTTACGTCCTTTTTTCCTCTCATAATATATATATTTATATATATATATATATATTACCTACGTTAAATAAATTTTGTTTACGTGGTGTCCATTTTTTACATGTAAGCACTCGTAAAAATACTCAGCCATACTTCGCAACAAAACGTCTAATGAGATATATATATATATATATATATATATATATATATATATATAGATATATTACCTACGTTAAATAAGTTTTGTTTACGTGGTGTCCATTTTTGACATGTAAGCATCAAATGTAAGAGGTCACAAGTATACACAACATAACTTTTTTTTTGTATCTTTAGTTTATTGCTTGACTCTACTACTGTACAGTGATTTGTCGTGCATAAAAAATGGTACCTGTTCGCATGCTTGCATGGGGTTTTTCAAATGAATGAACATTTAGGCAAATTGAATCAACCAGTGCTTTGGGGAAAAAAAAACTCAAACTGGGTATGAATTGTCTGAATTTGAGTTCAAATCTACTTGGTACGAAATGACCATAAGTACAAATGGCTGGATATTATCAAACAATACAAAAAAGCAAGGTTTGGAGTGTCTCACCTTCAGCAGATACGAGTACTGTGATCCCTTCATTGTCAAATTGAAAAAGTCTTTATTGTGCCAAGTTTTATTGGCCAAAGGATTAAGGTCAAACACATAACCAGCATTTTTGTCTTCAACCCTGCAGTCTTCGCCTGTATTCAAACCCAGTGAACAAGCCGCAGCTGGAAATATCGTGGGAAAGACAAAAAAACAATAAACTATTAGTAGCTATATTCAAATCATTGTTAATTAGAAATTAAGCTACATAATTATATAAACAACATAACATCAGCACGAATATTCTCCATACTATTCTCAACACATTTTCTAAGATACAGACAAGGAGAATTTATTTTTCAATCAACAGCTTGTGTGATTGAAGATCATTTTCAGTTTTCTCACGATTTAGATGTTTGATCTAGGTGTGGCATTACATGCTGATGCTGGTCTAAGAAGTTAAGGGGTTCACACCTATTATTATTATCCAGCTGCATGAATCAGAGTAAAAATAATGGCCAAATAGTGAACAAATATCCTGAAATATTGTACATATATCTTATCAACCAAGCGCGAGCGCTGTACTGGGAGAATATTGGCCCGAGGTCTTGACAGTACAGACCTCGCTGTGCTTGGTCCGTACAAAAAAGACCGAGGGCCGATATTCTTCCAGTACGGTCCCGAGCAAGCTTGGTTGATAAGAGATTTATTATACGACTGAAGTTCAAAGGGACACAAGAGCGGTGTCATTTGGGACCATTCAGGACAGTGCCTGGTCCAATACTTAGAGAATATTGACCGGCAATAGAGCATTTTGATTGGTTGATTTTAGTTATTGGCCCTCTGACTGCCCGAGTCGTGTAATAAAGTTGGTTATTTCGTACTGTAAAATGACCTGTTTAACCAGTCAGCTGTGCGTAGTATGCTTCTCTATCCACTTTGCTTTTTCTACCTTATGAGTACTGAGCAGAACCACTTGGCAGAAAAAAAAAAAAGCAGTTACTAAATAAATAACTTATGGACATTTTGATGTATAGTATTGCTGAGTATTTTTAATTGCTGTTTATATTTTGACTCACCCACAACATATAAAAATACTCGGCCATAATACACACCAAAACATCTACCAAAGATAAATGTAACGGTCTCTTTCTTTTTACACTTTCTATTAAATCAATAAAAACAATTACAACTAAAGGACCAAAAAATACTACCCCTAAATGCACATGTACCTGTTCTCCACATGAACTCATAATAGCAGTTGTCTAATGAATGTGTGACCAGAACTGGGGGACTTGACAAATCTCCTGTTTGACACACAAATGTTACTGTGGATCTTATAAATACACTCTTTCCTGAATTGTCCTTCTTGCATTCACTACCCCGAAGATAAACCAACTTGATAGAATTGTCTGGATTTAAAGTCGGTGGATCTATGTATCTTCCAAGACTTGCTACTTTTCCATTGCTTTGATCAATCATACAAATAGCTGCCGAACTATCACACTGTTTGGCATCAGGATTACCAGTAACCTGACCACAAACATTCATCAAAATTTTTTTATTAGAACTGCTACTCTCTCCATCCACAGCAATCCAATTAGTGGAATTTTCCATGCGCACAAGCTCAGAAAGGTCATAGCGCACACCCAAAGGACTCACAACACGACACTGAGTTCCTGTGCGACGGCTAGGTGCACATGCATATCTTGTTTTCCAGTCAAAGTAGTAAAAACAGTAGCTCTCACTGTTAAAAACAGGTCCCGTGCCTATCTTAGCATGAGGGTCACATGAAAACATTATAATGGTTGTTCGATTGAGCCCATTTCGACATGTGGACCCATGCTCATAGGTTAAAGACAGCTGTCCATCAGCATAACGTAAGGTTTGATTTGATATAATTCCAAGTGACCAACGCACACTTCCATCTTTCACTTCCTGGCAAACTGTTGAATTTGATCCTAACTTATCTACCAGAAAAAAAAAATACAACTTTATAAATTTCAGTGTCTCAACACAGTTGAATATTACTAGCTGTCACTCTGATCATAAAATGTTAATTATCACTTCAAAATATGAATTCAGAAATGGTTATAGCATTCATACACACATACATGCATACCAAAGGAGCATTAAGCAAAAGTTTTAAGCAGGGACACATGCTTTCTGCCTAAAAAAAGCAAGCAGTCTCTCTGTTAACAGTGAAAAAAGTAACTTCAGAATAGTCTCAGCTAAGTTATATCCAGTTTCAAATGAAAATCTCTAAAAAGTTATATGACAAAGCCTTTTAAAACATAAGATAACTTTGATTCCTTTCTGGCCCATTTAATTTGCTACAGTGTACACTTCGCCTAGCTTTATTATATGTATATACAACATATTAGGCACTTAAGCAAGACAACCCTATCTTTCAAACAAAGTGCAACCTGCTGCAACTGCCTACTGTTGTATAGTTGTAGAGTATTGCAGTAAAAAAAGGCAATGTTGTGTTAAATGCAAGAGGGGTTAATGAACAACTTTTGTCAATGCCAAAATTATGACAAAAGGAGGACTTGGTTAGGGCAGAATTTGGACAATGGTTAATTGACAGGCCAGGGTTACAGCAAGAAATTAATAGAATTGGTACTTGCATTAAATGTACAATTTCAATAGAAAACTTCGTCACTTCGTATGCTCTGTACCTGGTGTTATGGATAAACCTACTCCTCCCAAGTTCAAATGTACAATGTTCAAGCCCTGGCCACACCAAACTTTTTTTTCTCTTTTTCCTTTATTCTCTCCTTTTTTTTCCCATTTCAATTTCAATTCTTTGTCAAAGGATATGTTAGAAATGTTCACAGTAAATGCACATGTATGAACATTGGCCAGGATGAGTCACAAGAGATGTTACAATTGTCTCAAGATAGGCCGCAATTTTGAAAACCATGAGGGGCTTTATGGAAGGTTTAGGGACTTACACAGCACCATAACTTAGTACCTTTGGCCTTCCTAGAAGGAAGGCACAATAGATTTAAAATATTCAAAATCATTCTCCTCCAAAATCTTTCTGTCATTTTGTCCCGGCCCTCTAGTACATCCAAGAAACAAACCTTCACAAGTAAAGCTCAGTGGATGGCAAACATTTATATAATATATGTACTGAGTTGTGTCGCCAGCTTTAGTTGTATCATTATGATAAACTTTGTAGTCATCCCGAATAGCGGCAGTGAGCTTCGTCAAATTGAAGTGGACAAACTCATTGCTCAGGACACAACTGTTGGTTTCCATAACACTGTGCTTGGGGCATGCATAGTCTGTTTCCCAAAGGACCTCAAATGCACAATAACGAGCTCCTATCAAAACTGGACCTCTAACACCCTGGAAATGAAATATACAGCACCACTCATTAGTTAGAAAATAGCGTTGACTCAAAACTCAATCCACAAGTCTCAAGTTTCAAGGTTAAGTGTATACATTAAGTCATGTACCTTAATTCTTCAAGATTACTTGATATAATAGAAAATGGTACTTAGCATATCAACATTAACTTTCCATTTTCTACACGTATACTCTTCCTGTCTAAAACTTAAGTGATACCACAAGGTCCAGCAATTTGCTTCTAGAAGTACTGTATATATGTATAAACAATTTATCTGTAAGCCTTTTAACTCCCACAAGTGATTATCATGTAATATCTTACTATAATATCCGTACATTATCATGTAACATCTTACTATAATATCCGTACATTATCCATCAAACAGGTAATGAGAATACCCAAACTTCTCAAGAACTGTAGAAGTTATCTTGATCTAACACAAAATTCTTCCAATCGTCAACAACAAAACATGTAGCAACTAGAGGGGAGAATTAAAGATCAGTTAATGAGAGTTAAAAAGTTAATGCTTGCTTACCGTATTCTTGCCTGGGCACCTGAAGGTGATAGTGGTGACAGGATTCATGTGTTTTGGGCAGCCACTCACAGTTACTGTTGTGTTGTAAACAAGGACAACGTCACCGTTGTGGAATGTAAGGTTACTTGCATATGAAATACTTCCAACATCATCAGCTTTAAGAAGGTTTTTATTAAATCTACACATAGAACTGTTAGCTTTACAACCAATTTTATCATCTTTCTGGGGTGTTATTCCTCTACAAACATTGATGTAAAAAGCAAACGCTGGATCTGAAGATGAAACCTCATGGCCACCTGTAAAAACCCAATCAAAAACTTCATCAATATAATAAAATTAAATATTCAATTAAATGCCCCTGCTGGGTTAACCTCTAACTCCCAGAATTGATCAACATTTACCTTCACCTAATATCCAAACATTATCCAGCAAGCAGGTGATAAGAATACTAAATCTTGTAATGTACATACTTTAGACAATATTACATGGCTGCTTGGGGATACAAATTTTATCTTCTCATTCTTTAAGTATCTCTCACTCATTTCCTTCACTCACTCGTGAGATATACTTTCAGCATGAGAAGATAAAATTCGAATCCCCAAGTGGTCATGTAAAGTTCTGTTTATCTTCTAGATACTGATGAAAATAATTTCAAAAGAACCAGCCGCATGCCTGAGTGGGAACCTTTCTTGTAATTGGCTAATCATGTTAGTAACCATGGCGATGCCAAAATCCTCACACATGAATGATAAAAATAGTATCTTCACTGCCCACAATGAAGATAAGATTTTTTAGTAATAAAAAGGAAAGATCCTGGTATTTCATCAGTATCTATATAATAAAAGTCATTAACAAGATCTAACACCATATGCTCAACTCATTTACAAGGAAAAGTGTAACAGCTGGAAGAGGGAATTAAAAAGGCATCCTTGCTTGTAGTTTGCATGTGGAAACAGAATTTACAAATTAAAGGAATTTAAGGTGTGTATATACACAAAAGAAAAACTGGAGTTGGTAAAAGACTAGGCATGCTGTTTAAATTTTGTACTCAATTCTAGAGGGAATTAATGATTGCCTTGAAAAGTAAAGGTTGATTGCCAAAGATACTCAAGACAGCCACTTCTTGAATATAGACCGCTCTCATACTTGAGAAATATCCAAACCCAGCAGTGCATGCCCACTTGAATGGCAGAGAGAATAGGTAACTGTCACACTAAGGTTCACAAAGAAAAAAGAGCAGGGAAATGAGGGGGGGGATTATAGCCTTTAAAAGCCCCATTACTCAAGAAAAATTAATGCCAATATTCCTAATATCTTTACTAGCCACTAATTAAAAGGAAAGACAAGTAATTCTTAACCTTTTAAAAGCCAAACAGTGACTACAGTCTAGTTTCTCCTCATAATATCAACCCCTAAATCAAAAATTTAAGTCATGACATAAACCGAAATGATCACCAACTAAAGCAGCTCTTGATTGTTCCACAAATTCTCCTTGTCAGTACTTTAGGAAATATATGGAAAACAGTATGGAGAATATGCAAACTGATGTAAGGGGATTGACTCATAACCTCTAAAAACTGACTGAAAACGTAAGATTAGTCTTCCTAATTGTTCACTCTGAATAAAACATATCAATAATTAAAAATAATGTTACCTTGTGTTTTGATCAAAGGTGTTAGATCTATTAGTTCATTTTTTGATCCATACAGTGAGCAGGGAATTTCTGGTCCAGGTTTGTTTGTACAAGCCTCATTAGTAACAAACTCAAAAACAGCCACACACTTCTCTTTTCCCACAAAGACATCCACAAACTTTGGAGACCCCTAGAAATTTTAACAATAACAATACATTATGGATACACTATTTTTGTAAAAACATCCTTTTAATTCCCCACCAAATTTAAATCTTTGTTACCAGCAAGTTATACAGTTCTCAATGCAGCAATGAGCTGTTTTAAAAATCTCCCATCAATTGGCAACATCTCTACTACAGGTTCTAGGCCCTAATGTCTTGTCAAGCACAAAATGACAGGTTCAAGAATAAAAAAAGAGGTTTCTAAAGATAAATTAGACAAAATAATTTGGTCTTATCACTTAAGCTGATAATGTAAGCTGGCCTCCACAAGGACTTTCTAAAATTGACATTCAGGCATTCAGGCCCTTTTTCAAAGTGAAGGTTCAGCAAGTAATGGTGATAAGCTTAGGACAATTATCAGCCGAGAGAAAATATCTCAATATAGGGCTATTTCATTTTATTCTCAAATTAAACATGAGAGGAAATCTAATTAAGACAATGATCACTAACACTATGAAAACAATTATCATCACAATGATAACTAGAAGGACAGTGACAAAGAATGATAATTATTATACTTATCATATTTATAATTTGGACAATGATGGTGATAATGATAATGACTTTTAATTTTTACAACTATTTAATTGCCAAAGCCAAAGTGAATATAGCTGAATAATCCCCAATATGGAGTCGAGGGTATTACGTATTACTCAACAATAGTCAGTCTGAGGTGAATAACAATTTTAGTGTAATTGCTCAGCTGCCTTTGAATTCTATCCTAAATTTTTTTTTTAATACCATTCTCTTAAAATTGTTATGATTACTCATATTGAGATAAACAGTCAGTTGCCATTAGAATGTAACAGGTTTATTAAATTCAATCAGCAAAAACTTCATTTTTTCTTTTGAAAAGAGGTATCAAACTTAGTAGCAACTTTTGTGTTCTTCAGAATAGAACTTTGTTCAATAGCATTTAATGGTAACCAGTCAAGTTGACCAAGAGTCATCTCACCTTAAGTCATATTGCCTGAACTTGAGTCATGTTACCCAAAATTTTAGTCATGTTGCCAGAAAAAAAAGGTCAAGAGGCCCAAAGAAACAAATACCTAAAAGATCAGACTTACAGACTGTAAATAGGCAAAAAAGTTGAGAAATCTTTATCATTAAACCACTCTTTGTTTCAATACCATGAAGATTCTAAAAGTGCAGCTAAAATTCTGGGCAACATGAACCAGGTTCCAGGCAACATGATTTTGGTGGAGATCAGACTCTCAGGTGACTTGACCATAAACCTGTTTAACACCTCTTGTCTAGCATTGACAAAATGCGAGGTAGCCACTTCCACTCCTGCTATCATCACCTCACACTAGTTGATTATGATGGGATACGATGCAATCCTTAACCAATCAGAGCACATGCATATCTATAATCACTGGAGCAAATGTACTAAATGATAATGAGAAAAATGGTGGTGATGATGATAATGGTGTGATAACGCTAGCAGCCTTACAACACATAATGTATCTTTAGAACTGCCCTTTTAAACCCAACACAAAATTACATGGTCAGGATGAACTGATTCTCAGCAAAGCCATGAATTCTTTTGTCCAACAAATACAACAATTCTTAAATCTAATACATGTACTTGCCAGAGTCTTCCCACATCTCATAAAGATGTTGGTTTCCCATGCCTTATTATTTCCCATCTCGTTGCATTCTTTACCAGGAAAAATCAAATCAAACCCAGAATCTCTTATTGCATTTATCTGCAGGGATTTATATGTGCCTAATTCCTCCGGTCTCTTATCATCCAGTGACGTCGAGCACACGGCAGCCCCATTAGGACAACTTCTATGATTGATGTCTCCACAGACATTGATGTAATATTGTTTATTGCTTTCAGTGATCCTCCAGGTCCTAAAATTAAAAAAAAATACAGAGGGCAGAACAAAATTAAGATGATAGTGTAAGGTTTACATCAAAACGGTTACGGAAGTTGCTGAGTTTCGATCCTTAAAAGATCTTCAGGTGTGTGATTCTTGAGCAGCCCTTAAAAAAAGAAATTCCTTACCAATTTGAAATAAAGTACTTCGGTTTGTCTTTCGGAATCGGACATTTAGTCGGAATTTTTGCGTGTGAGTGGGGCCCATATAATAAAAATAAACAAGCTAAAAGTTGAAAGACTCTCCACTCGGCCGCCATCTTGCCAGCTAAGTCATGCGCAATGCGCTGAGATTACTCAGGAAACCTGACTCTCATGTGATCATCACGCGAACGCAAGGCAAGCGTGACCTAACAGTTAAATTCAAGAAACGCAGTCAAAAACGACAAAAAAGATACAACACACGCACACACACAAAAAAAAAATTAAAGTCACTGCGTACTTAGGGTGGTAATGAATTGATACTGGAAATTAAGTAAATCAGCCACTTGTTGAGTGGCTGATAGATGACGTTAAACATCAAATCGATCCCCAACAGTTCGGCAGCCAGTTTTTTCCCAGCAATGGCGAAAATTAACTAATCATAAGGTCTAGTTATCTCTATTATAGTATTTTATTTCCCTCTGAATTGTAAATTATTTATAATAGCCTGTAATCCCAGTCCCTCAAAAACAAGTGTAATTTTATCTATTCCCGTAACATATATGTAAACACACTGTAGTTCATAATTTTCCCTTTGGGAATTTCAGACCACAATATGGTACACGCAACGATGAAGTTAAAGAATAAAAGGCCACCACCGAAGTACATCAAAACAAGAGATTACAAGAAACTCGACATTAAAAAATTTCAGGCGGACGTTGAATCCGCGCCTTTCCATATAGCGTCAGTCTTCGAAGAGCCAGATGATATCTTATGGGCATGGCAAACCTTGTTTAAAGAAATTTGTGACGAACATGTCGCCCAGAAAGAAGTTAAGATAAGAAGTAAATCGGCTCCTTGGATAACTAACGAAATCCGCTACAAGATCAATAAAAGATACAAGATTTTGAAAGCAGCAGTCAGCACAAAATGCCCTGAATTGTGGTCAAAATACAAGAAAGCTAGAAATGCAGTCAGCTTTGCGAAGAGCTAAAGCATCCTATTTCTACGGTGGCCCAGAAGGCTCAACGCAAACAAAAAAGAGGAAGAATGCAGTACACTGTGATTAATGGAGTCAAATCTGACATGTTACCAGTAACAAATGGTATACCACAGGGATCTGTTTTAGGCCCTATTTTGTTCACTTTGTTCACTAATGATCTGCCCGCCGCCATTACCACGGGATCCCTGTTCATGTACGCGGACGATACGTCAATTTTCAGCATCGGAGAGTCTGCAGACGCAGCGATTGCCTCCTTGAACTGTGCTTTGCAAGAGGTGTACAGGTGGTGCCTATAGAATCGCTTAACACCTCACCCGGCTAAGAGCGAAGTCATGTTAATTAGTACACCAACCATTATAGGACCGCTACCTCCAATATTTTTGGGTAAATCTGTTTTAGGCTATGTCAAAAGATCGCGTCTTCTTGGAATGATTGTAGATGACAAGCTTACCTGGATACCGCATATGCTAGAACTAAAGAAAAACTTTGCGAACAAAATAAACCTATTGAAGCGCTAGAGGTTCTTGCCCAAAAATGTCCTTTTAAATTTTTATTTTAGTGTAATATTACCTTCTGTGAAGTATGGTATTATATTATGGGGTTCGTGTGCAAATTCGGATCTCCTGTACTCAATTGAGGAACTTCACTATAGAGCAGCAAAAATTGTCTACAACTTATCCAAAGATACGGAATCTAATGTAGCTCTCGACGTTTCAGGATGGGATACGATCAATTTAAAATACAAATTTCAAACAGTTAATCTTTTTTATAGAGCAAGTAAAGTCTCACTACCTCAGTCTCTAATTAATAGCATATTCATAAGGCGGGTATGTAGCTATTCACTAAGAGACCAAGAAGCAATAACCACACCTAGATTTAACACTAGATTGTTAAAGGACTCTTTAGCATATAGAGGTTCGGTGCTATGGAACTATGTTATCCATCATGTCAAAAATGTAGGTAGTTTCGCCCTTAAGAATCTCAGGAGGCTACTCAGGAGAAACAATCACTTCACAAGCTTTACTTTTACTAGTTTATCAGGTTCGACGGCTAAGAATACGTTAACTTATTACAAGTATTTTTAAGTTGAGAAGAAATTGAAAGTTTTATTGTATTATAGTTTCTTATTTAGTTTGAAATGTGTCTTAGTATAATCATAAGGTGGCTAGATACAATTTTGTTAAGTACACGACCCCACAAGCTTTTTAGCTTTAATTCTTATCGTGTATACATAAAGATTCTACTACTACTACTACTACTTTATGCCACCGTGTGTAGTTTTTAAAAAACCATCATCATCATCAAATGGACAATGGAATAATCTGGACTGGAACGAGAATTGGAACAGAGGACTGGGGAACGTAAAGGGGGAGGGGCAGGGATGGTGTAACACTACACGTGACGGACACGTGACGCTATAAAGCAGTCACTGCGCACCTCTCCCGGTCGCCACTCCCAAATTAAATGTCAAAACTGTAAGCAGGTAACCTTACTCAATTTAAATTTCTTCCCATCCGGCCATAACTAAATTTTATTCCCTCTCTGAATTTTTTTCGCTATTTACAATACCGTTTCCATGGTATCATTGCAACCAAGTGGTATGCGCGCGCAAGTCGTCATAGAGAGATCCAGGCACAGTATTCTTCTCCGAAAAAAACTTCCACCATTTTGGAAAAAAGTTAGAGAGGGTGGCCATATAAATGTACCACTTTCCCAAATATGACAAGGAGCAGAAGAGAGAAAAAGAAGAACAGATTAAAGAAAGAAAACGCACACGAAGGCGTCGACGAAAAGAAAAGATCCTCAAACCAAGCTGGAAGGAACAAACTCAACAAGCAACGTTTCCTGTTCTGGTGGAAAGATCCAAGGCAAGTCCACCACTGAGGCACAGGACAAGGATTAATTATTCTACAGAGTTTGAAGCACTGCACAGTGCTCTTGACTTTGCAGAAAATAGCGACAATGGGGAGTATTACGTTACAAGGGTAAGACCTCCAGTGCCAATCGGATCAGAGCTTTCCCATCGAACGCGCACTAGAAAGAAAAAGAAAGCGACTAAAGTCGAAGAAGAACTCTCTTACTCTTTGTATCCGTCTTATTTAGAGAACCCGCCTTCAAGAAATGGAATTTCTTTAACAACAGAAGCAGCCGCCAGAAACGTGGATCCCCTTCCTGCTAGGAGAAGCATTGAGAGTATGTTAGGTTTGGATTTGACTGAAATGCAGATGCGCCTTAAGAAACCGAATAAACTTCCTCCTATAGACAAGGAAAATAGATCACAACATACAGATGAATACCCCTACATGAAGCGTTATTGACTGCTTCTTTATCGAATTCAAAAATTTTGAATTCACCTCTAATAAAAATTGACGGTCATTTTTTGAGCATCAATAAATTTTTAATCGTTGCGCTTTGGAGTAAGTTTTCTTACCTTATGTCAAATGTTTTGATTATATTAAATCGATGAGCACTTCAAGTCTTTGAATCTTTCTTATCTTTTTTAAATTCGATCGAAATAAACAATTAAACACTCATTCCTCCCCAAACCAGAACTGCAACAGCCTTACATGTCTGCTTCCTTACACGCCGGTATCAGTAAATTTTCCTACACTTAACTTAGGTTCAAAGTTAATATCCTTGAGATTTGCAAAGTTTGCATATCTTCCCGCTCTCAGGACCGGTTGCATACTTCACGCCTCTATACCGTTTCTATGGCTACTGCCTCCTGCGAGTTGTCCTGTTGAGTGAGTGAGTGAGTGAGTGAGTGAGTGAGTGTAACAACGTTCAACGCTTGGTGACGATTTCTTCGGATCGCCTCGAATGATATTTAGAGTTAGCACGTGATCACATGTTTCCTGGTGCTAATTTGTTGTTTGTTCGGAGTACTACAGAAGAAAATAAACATCTTACAATCATTTCAGAATGGTGCGTGAAAAGAAAAGCCTTACCTGGCAGAAATGTCTTAAAAGGTGTGATCAGCGCATCATGAGAACCGATGGAAATTTCTTTGAAGAGAGAGCGTTTAACCGTTTAAATAAGCGAATTATGCCCAGTAGATTCGAAGATATAATTTTTTCAGTTCATGCCGTGACACCCACTATAAATGATCTCAAAATAATTTCACAGTGGCGTGTCCGGCACGTAATAGAAAAAAAGAGTTTTCCTTGCAGTTAGAAGGTTCTACAGGAAAGTTCAAATGCAAAAAATTCAAAAAGAGGAATTACAAGGAAATGGACGGAGGAAGAAACGGAAAAGCTGATTATTTGTTGGAGAAAAATACATGCTTATGGGACGTTAGCACGAAAGAATACCATTTAAAAAACAAGAGAGAGAAAGCACTCAGTGATACGAGTGACGAACTAGACATTGAGGTAGAGGATATTAAGACAAAGATCTTTGGCCTTCGATCTCAGCTTGGCCGAGAACTTAATAAAATAAGGTCAAAGAAATTGCGGGAGATGTTATCCCATGAGCCTTTGTGAAATCTTCGGAATGCTCATCATGTTAACGGTCCGATTGTTGAGATCATTTGAACCCTAACCCGCTCAACAACACCTCAACAAACACTCAACATGTTGACAGCTTGTACAGTGAACAAATCCTGTGCATTTGCACGGAGCATTAGTTTTCAGTAGTTTAGCGTTTTAATCATAAAGTATTCCTTTCAATAGATCAATAAAGTCATTGTTTATTTTGTTTCGTGTGACAGTTTTCCTGCGTTTGACAATGGTAACTCTTTCCCCTGTGCGGTAACATAATTCGTCACATCTTAAGGTAACTTTCATAACTTTCTTACTTCACTCTTAAAAAGAAGATTACTTTTCTAACTAAACAACTGCGCTTTTGACAACAAATTAAAGTTGATGTATCTTCATGTTAACGACGGAAAAGGTAAATTACAAAGTAAATATAATACTGTGCGTTAACAATCCAGTACTTTTACACTGAAACTACGACAGGGCGAGTCTTCCAAAAAAAGAAACCAAACAATCCCTCCTATATCCACAACATTACAATGTTTTATCTCTGAAACCGTGTGATGTTTCATGAGACTAAAGAAAAATAAATTCTACAATAAGTCATTTCCATGAGAAAACTATTATTGGTACGCCACAGGGAGCTTGAAAAATGATTCCTCATATTTTGACACCTTTTTTCTCCGCCTGAAAGAAAAATGACTTGATTTTAACTTGATTTCTACATTGCAATGAAGAACGATCCAACGTATAAATTTGGCGTCCTCTATCCTTGAAAAAGATAACTACGGCCGGTTTTGTAACTTTAGCGTTCTTCCTGTCTTTATGGACATTTCAGTGTTTTACAACTTTTAGTACTTGACAAATCCTCTCGTTCTCTGCAATGGAGGTCATGTGCATCTAGAGAACATTCAGCCTAAAGTTTCAAATTCATTATTTGTAGTCCACGTAATTCTTCTTCCGGCACAAGAAAAGCTCAAAATGCCTTTCTCTTATTGTCTAAACCACTCTTGACCCACTCTCCTCCCCTGTCCGAATTCTTTTTGTTTCCTTTTCATTTCCATTTCCCCCCCTGTGCCTCACACTACAATCTTTTAAAATACTTTTGAAAACTCAGAATTGGAGACCCTTTTGCTTGGAAAATCAGTACAATTATTTTAACAAGGCAGCGCCTTGCCCCTAAGCAGAATAGATGAACCGACCGTGCTAGCCTGGCGTTCAGTGTACTGGGTTCGAGCCCTTGTGTTGCGTCATTGATTTGATCACTTAACTCCCACACTGGGACTCTTCACACGGGAGTGAATTTGGTAAAAGGAAAATTTCAAACGCGGTGGACTTAGGTACATAATTTTAACTGTGTGTACGTGACGACAATGGCAGATGTATTCATTAAGCTTCTACCTCTACTTTCAGCCATTTCAACGCAATAAGAACCTGCAAAACAAACAAAATCCGAACAAAAAATCAAATTTCCAAAGTTTGAGAAATATCCAGGAAAATGCTAAAAACGTTGACGATTTGTTCTGATAAACTCAGTTAACGGTCATATTTTATCTCAGAAGAGGGTTTCCGTTAGATGTAATACCGAGTAAGACATCTTTTGACCAATTACGACCTCCTCTTCTGTGATTTTACTGCGAGTTTTTATTGGCTCCATCTGATATTTCTGTTTGGTAATACGAAACAAGGTGGAAATACCCCCTAAAATTTAGCAATCTTTAACTATAAAGGGTGTTTTCACTTGATATGCTAAATAGTCTACAAGAAAGGATAATATATCCCTTCTTTTCGGCGAGCAGCTAATATTCACTGACCTGTGGAACGTTCTGTTTTTCGTACAGATCTACTGTAACAAATCCATACTCCGCTTGCACACCGTACTCTCTCATAAAATCACTAAAAAACCCGATGTTTTCCATCTGCGAAGAGAATCAGAAAACTGTTTAAGAGAGTGATGAGCATGTTTGATGATGAGAGAGAACGCTATTGCAGCTGATATCAATTCAGAAGAAAATGGTTTGATGGATACATGGAGAAAATTGGTAAAATTCCTTACAAATACACCTCTTAGAACCTAACAGATATATAGAGGTATGTAGTTCGGTATATGTTCTTTGCCGCCTATGAATGAGAAAAGTAGACTTATTGGGACTCGATAGAGACTGAAAAGCTGTAGACTATTGGGCCGTCGCGCTGATCAAAAAAAAAATTTGATGTTAACGCGCCGCGCGAACACGTCAATTTTTCGTGTGGCTTACACGAATTGTAAATCGCACTATGTCATGACGAATGAAATTTGTTCCTGGCTGGATGGCTGGCTTTGTCACGGTGAACAGAGTGCTTGTCACGTGGTTTACGATCGTTGAGGATAGGTTCTAGTCTTCTGCTTGGCTAAGTTACGTAAGCTTCAGAGCTTTGGTAATCGGCCATTTTGGGGCGTGTTTAAAACACGAAATGGCGAAATGGAACTAAAGACAAGAGCCAAAGTTACAAGCTATTACCGTTCCACTGAAATCTCCATCTGTTGCCGAGTTTATTCTGTGGATTAATCGCCACAAATAAAAGAAACATCTACAATTACAAATTCGCCGTCACGGACCTTTCAATAGGGACTTTAAGAAACCACGACGGCGACGCCAAGGAAGACTTCGATTAAAAAATGAATTTCTACTCTTAGTTAGAATTTTAAAAATGGCTGCTGAGCTTACTGTCTCTTACAGCGCCACAGCTCAACTTCAGCATGACGTATAAAGTAGCCGTTGAGTTCCAAATGGAAATTAAAAAAATCCGCCGTCGCGGTTTCGGTTCGAAGACGACGCAAATTTTGGCGATTTCACGTTGTTGTTTGCATAGGACGGCTAAGAAATGTACAAAGTTTCAAAACGCACGTGCTGAGCTATTGTCCTGCCAATTAGATCTCTTGTTTTTCCACGTCCTCGTTGCCGTCGCCGTCGTGGTTTCTTGAGGTCCCTGGTAATTTCGACTCCAGTTTCTGTTAACAGGGCGTAGATTCGACGCCTTGGATATTGATTTCCTCATCAAAATGGTGGCGTTGTGGGAAGAGAACGATTTGTCTATCTCGTATTTACCGTCGAGCAGCGGCTGTGACGTTATGCTTAGAGCTCCAGCAATCACATGGAATGGATGATGAAAACGGAACCCACTTCGCCATGAATTTTACACAAGATATTTGACAAATGAGTACTTTGTACGGAAACGGAGGATGTGGGATGTTTGTGTAAAATAGATGCAAGGTAAAGAGAAGACTTCTCTTTATGTGGTAGAGTACCAGGATTAAAAAAAAAAACGCTTAAATCAAGTGAAATCGGTAAAATAACGACACCAGGAGCAAACAACACAAGTATGGAATAAGGTAAGCCACTTTTATCTAATATTTTCACTTTTAACTATCTCTACGGGTATCTTGTAGAAAATCCCATACAAATCCTTCTAAATCGATATGCAAATTGTGTTCCTTGCGCGGTTCTCAAAGAGAGCTTGGGCCACCTGTGGTGAGAACATTCGAAGTAAACTCAATGATTTCTGTTATATTGTCGACACTCTTGTAACTGATTTTACCCTGGTCCCAGAGGTTCTCCTCTCTCTAAGTTGAGTTGAGTTTTTAATCGAAATATTACAACTAAACTGTTGCCCGTCCAATTTAACTCGCAGCGACTAAACGTACGCGCGGCAGCCGGACTAGTTTACAAATTACTACTGATTCCCGGCAGTCGATTATTTTCCAATATATTTCTTATATGCGAATCAATGGGTGACTTCGGTGGGCAAATTACCAATACAATCGCATTGCGCGGATAGTCGTATCCTCTGAGAGAAAGGTCATGGCAAAAGTCAGCGAGCAACTGGAAAATGATGGACTTGCCGTGACCAATTGGCAAGATGGCGAACACATCTTCACGATTAAGCAAAGCAAACAAAGCGTCGTTTTGTTCATTTGTGGGTTGATCTATCTCTGGAAAACGATTCTCCAGAATCAAAGGAGCTATAGTGTCAAAATAACTTACCGATAACACCATGTTCTGATGATAAATATACTGAAATTTGTCTTCTTTTAAAGCGTGTTTACAAGTCTCGTAGAGCAATGCGATCTTAAGGTGTGGTACTTGCCACACTCCCGTGTATATAATATTGGCAATGCAAAAACTACCAATTTTCCGCTCCCTCACTACGATATCGAAATACTACACCTTCCCCCACATATTTTTTCACTGGCCAATCACAGGTATCGAAAAATAATAGCCAATCAGATCGCGACGATCATCAGCTGAATCCACCAGAGTGAGGTTCTCAACGGTCTCCACCAGAGGTTCTCTCGACTGCTCGCTGCTTCGCAACTCGTTGTCGGCGCTTGGCGCCGATTTTTTTTAGGGAGAAGCGATTTATCCTAATTTTTTTAGAGAGATAAGAACCTCTGGGACCAGGGTACACGCGCGCAACAGACTCCGCCGAAAAGTCAGGACTGCTATTAGCCTAGAAAAGCTGTAGGGAAAGTGGCATAACCATCCTCAAGTGGGTAAAGCAACTGTTTTTTACAATTAACTTAAAGCAAATTTGCACCGACTTACCTTTTGAAACGGCATCTTCATTTTGTTGACTTTCTTTATTGAGCCAGGTTTTATCTTGTTGGCTAGTCTTCACAGATGGAAAGATAAAAAAATAAACATCAATATAACAATAAAAGTAATATGAATTTTTTTCACTTGAATTGAGCAGAGATTTTTTCCTACTAAGAGCTCCCGAATTAGTAAAATATCTGTGCGAGACTCCGTGCGAGGCTTGGTCGAGGTAAAACAGCAGTCAAACGTCGGGCATGCGCGAGGGTCAATTTCGGCCGACCGGCCGCGCACCGACCCGCGCACCAATTTCCCGCGCAAACTCTAACAGGGAAACACAGAGAAGTAACCTCTGTCCTGCGAAATAAGCGAAAGAATATTGAAACGTTCGTGCCTCTGTGGTTTAGATGATGTCCTCTCGCAAAATAGGAACAACACAAACAAAATACTCAGGTAGTACCTGCAAAGTATTTGACCATCGTCCAACTTCTCAGCAAATGAAGTAGGATCGCCCGAGGGTACAGATTCTTCGGTGGCCCTCTGAATCCAAGCACAGATTTCACTTGCTAATTCTTTATCCCACTTAGATGCCATCTAGTTGAAAGGTTGAGAAATATTAACACCGAAAACCGAAGTTTATGCTCTGTTCTCAGGATCACTAAAGAGTA